>NC_143588.1:69054560-69357917 GCF_048544385.1 Mastigoproctus giganteus | reverse complement strand
TAGGTTGTCCATTTCCTTTTCTCTTATTTAATAATAATAGTAATAATAATAATAATTATTATTATTATTTTCTTCTTATTATTATTATTTTATTCTTATCATTTTATTTTATTATTTTATTATTATTGTTATTTATTTATTATTATTATTTTATTTTTGGCTGGTGCAACATAAGCCATAGGCTTCCTTGCAATGTGGCCATTGCTAATACAGTACTAATACTAATACATGCCCGATGGGCGCATTATCGTCTTGGAAGATCCTGTTTCTGTCCGAGAAAAAGAAAAATCCGACATGTCAGGGTGCACATGGTCTCCTAAGAGTTGCTGGTAGACCTCACCAGTGAAATATTGGTCTATAAGCAACTGGAAACCACACTCGTTTCCAGTCCTCCACTGTTCAACTAACGTGTCGTTGACACCGCAGCATTCGCCATCGAAGATGATTAGCAGTGGGGAGAGGGCGTCTCATGGGTTGTCTGCTGTGAAACTCCATACGTCTGAGTGTGCGGCACATCGTGATGTCTTTACTAAGTCCAATAACTGCGACTTTATAACTTTCACTTGCACGATCAGATGCAAATTACCACTTCTCTAGTCAACACATAATGTATGAATGTGAATACTATGAGGATCTCTGAAGCATCCTGATAACCAAGACTACATACCTTCCCCGTAACCGGGAACACCTTTTACTGAACACGGAAGAAGAATACAAAGCGTTCAATAAGTTCGCACAGGATCTTTTTGCAAGGGAAAGGACATTGATTGCGCTTCATAACAACGCAAGAGATGAACAAAGCAGACCATAGACCTGCACTAAAAGCAAGAAAAGAGCAGCAAGAAACCTAAGTAAGGGAATGGTGCCCCTATCAACAAATCCTTAATGACTGAACACCCAGAAATGACACCTAAACTTGACGCTACTAAATAGAGAAGGCAATGAACAAAGAGGAGGATGCCTATGGCGACCCGACATCGATGATGGATATGTCCCAAATAAGCCTCATGTCTGATGGACCAGAACTGACTACCCACAATGCGCTGAGTAGTCGAACAAGATTCCCGACCAGAAATGACACCTAAACTTGATGCTACTAAATAGAGAAGGCAATGAACAAAGAGGAGGATTATTATTATTATTATTATTATTATTATTATTATTATTTTAGGGTTACCCGTAATTAAATACATTAACCCGTATTTGTGTCTGTAAATTGCGTATGTTCTATGGTTGATTTGCCTGTTTTTCTGGACGAAAAAACCCCAGTTACTGGGGAGAAAAACCTTGCTATCTACGCCTGAGACCAACTAACTCAGCCACGGAGTGAAAAAAGCCCATTAAAGTTCCTCGCGTCATCGACGGGATTCGAATCCAGGCCTTTTCTATCCGGTGTGGGGAGGACGGTGACGATACCACTGTGCTACTCGCGCAGACTACAAAGAGGAGGATGCCTATGGCGACCCGACATCGATGATGGATATGTCCCAAATAAGCCTCATGTCTGATGGACCAGAACTGACTACCCACAATGCGCCGAGTAGTTGTACAAGATTCCCCACCAAAACCGAAACTAGCAAGTGGACGAACTGGAAATACAACTGAAGGATGTCAAATACCAACTAATAGAATGACCTTCTAGTCGGGGTGTTAGGAACCGCATCCCGAATCTTACCTTCCGCCATTTGGCGATCTAAACCGGGTGCCCTAACCTGGTTTCTTTAAATCCCCATCCCCTGGCAGGGGGAGTAGACTGGTTCCTGTCTACTCCCCCCCTCCACGCCTCCCTTATCCTGGTGGGGCTTGTCCCCACTGATCTTCACGGGGACGCCTTCCCATTGTCCCCTTATCTATATATGTTCCCCCCAATCTTCAGTCTCTCCCCCTGCTCAAACTTACCGAGTATACCCATTAAGTAACTTAATTGAACTAGCTCAAAATTTAACCCTTCTCGCTTAAACCTATACCCCAATTCGGCTGTAAATTCACCGCAATGCTCCCTCCTCCTTTTTTTGTTTTTTTATAGGTCTTTGCCACTGAAATCTTCGGAAACTAGGTGGCAGGGCCTGCCAGAGTTCTTCCACAGTGCGAGCATTACTGTTATGGGCATTTTCTTTGATTTAAAAGAATTCTATGTCTGTGATCTATAGACGTCTATAAGGAAAAAAATAAGTCTAAATAAAGAAAAGTTTTGAAATTATGCGATATCCCAATAAAATGGTTAGTTCGGCCATAGAGCTATGCCTGCCTCTCCAAGGATTCATAGACGCTGTCAATGTATCGCTGAGAAGTTATGGTTTCTGTGAAAAATATCGGCTCAAAAATTCTGTGGTGGTTTATTGCACACCAGACTTCAGTCTTCAAAAAGTCTATGGAGAATTTCATGTGATGCATGAAATTTTTCGTAGACCATAGACGAAACTTCTAAGAATACCCAGTCACATGAAACGAGGCCTAGGCGGAGAAGAAAGTCCGATATACTATGGGTCTTCACTTTTTCCAGTAACTGTCCACAGTATTGGCTCCATTTTCAGTCTGGTGAGAAAAAAGTTATTGCATGACACGCAGTTTATACGGAAACAGTTTTGAATTCTTCGCTGCTGCATGGAAACTGCCATATGACATTCCCTTTTGTTGTAGAGCATCTGTAAAGATTTAAGATTTACTGCTAGGTTGCCCTTAACCGGTCTAAACATTCCTCAGTCACAGCAGCTGTTGTGAGAACACGACCTACACTAATCACATCCTAGTCGCTGAACACTTTCACAAGCTTCCATACGAACATTTTGATGGCTCTTTACGACATTGGAATTTCCTACAAAGATCACGTTGTGTGGTTTTAAACCACTGTTTTTAGGTAATGTTCCACCACGAACACACCCACTGCTATTCTGAACACCATAATAACTTTTTGCATCCAGTTCCTTTGTTACTGTATCATATTATCCAAACAGATTGGTCAGACAATATCTTCCCTTAAAATCCGTGGTGTGATTATCATATAACCCGTCACTGTCTGTGCCATATTGTCCCTGGTGATTCTACGCATTTCTCTCCGAGCACTCAGGACAGTCAACGTTGCGCCATTGTTCAAAAGGAATGGAACCAATCCCTAAATTTACAACTATGGCTGCATAATTTAGGTCATCACACGGGTTGACCTACGTAGTCAAGATCTCAGAATAACATCTTCCTGTTTTAAACTTGCAAATTTATTTAATGAAAAATTTCTGACATAAATTTTTCGCTTCGCTTTGTGTTTCTGGCTTCTGCGGACTCTTTATCAAAAGACTGTGCTGGAAAGATCACAGCAATAAATGTATGCATATCAAACAAAGAGAAACCATGCATCAAAGATAGATGCACAGCTTCATTTATTTGAAGTCCGTTACCTTTAAATGTGGGTTAATTTATTAACTTAAGTTGTAGAGTACATTCTTGTCAGTTCACTTTTGACAAAAAGCCCAGAGAAGGACTGGAAATGTTAAGTAGAAGATTTATGTTCACAAATCTTCCTTGAATAAGTTTGCTCTCCCTCTTACGCAACGGTTTTATTTCTTCATATATCAAAAATTAGTGGAGTCTCTGAATTTATGGACTTGGAAAGTCTTGTACAATTCTTTTTATTAACGCACTGACTTGGGGATCGATGGTATTCGAAATTAGTTCTCCTCCTCTCCGCCTGACAAATCGAAAGAAGTATTCTTTAATAGAAGAATAAATTTAATATTTCTTATATTATTTTTTCACTCCATGCAAGTATTTAATCAATATGAGTGTAATATTGGATTCAGATTGATATTAATTTTATTACAATTAATGAAGAAGTTTATATTTATACTCTAGTAGAGCTCTATATATCAACTCAACTAAATTGTATGAGATGCATTCTGCATTGGCATATTTAGATACATTTTGTATATTGTGATTTTAGTACATACATTGAAGTCTCAGACCTCAACAAAGAAGTTGAAGGCTTTGCCATCGTCAGGTGGTGGGATCAGGAAGTAACGTTTTTCTGCGAATGTAATGGTGTTCTTGTGCATTTTCAACATCCGGCGAATACCGGGAATGCTGCATCGTACTGTGTATTTCTCAAAGAACGTAGGACTCAATTCGCAGAAAACTGCTTGGACAATTGAGATGTGGAGCTGATATTGCATGACAATATAAGGCAGCATACAGATCGTACAACCTGAGGTCATTAATGGTTTGGAGTAAGAAATGCTTGATTATCCTCCATACAATTCTGATCTCATAGCGACTTTTTGTTTGGTCCATTTCAGCAACAGCTCGGTGGCAAACTTTTTTTTGACGTTGTGTTAAATGTTGAAATTGATGTACATCACTGGTTATGGGAGAAATCGATATCTCTTTATTCAGGGGATATATGATAAAGCGATGAAAGAGTGTATAGATGTTCTCAATTCAACAGACTTTGAAAATAATGGTGAGTCCACCGAATAGTGGTTGAGAACGACTAACTCGGCCACGTTATGAAAAATGCCCATAGCCGATCGCAAGTAGGGAGGGCTCTTCTCCCTCACACACATGCAAATCCAGATTAGAATAAACTCAGTTCACAGACACTATATATTAAAGCTTTATGGTCAGTCGTGTTATATTTATAATCTTCTTGTACATACTGTCAAATAGTCTGAATGACAATATAATCCCCTTTCAAATTCTGTATTATTCGTGAGCATCTCATAAACCTCTGAGTAGTCGTATATTGCTGTTTTTACTGTGACCTTTCCGCATTTTGATGTTTAGTTTATTATCTTAATAAAAAAAAAGTATAATAATAATTAATCGATTATCTCTTGCTTCCAGCAACCTAATCATTGCATATTGATTTCCATTATACATAAATTTTTCTCGCTAGGTATTGATCAGCATTCTCTCCTGAGGCTAGATCTAATAAGCGGAAGAATATAATTAAGTTTACGGAGAGTAAATTTTAATTAGGAGGGAAAGCAAGACATGAATGCCTCGAGATAACTACTGGCGTTTTAGTGTCGCAGTTTCTGAAAAACGTATCAAATAAAAATACGTTTTTCTCAGTCTTATCGGATCATCAGATTATCAGAGCGCAAGCGAAGGTTTTCAGGGAATGGCCAGTGGCCAGTGACTAATATCAAAAAGGTCGTTTCTGTTTCCTTTTATTATTATTCTTGTTGGGACTTCTGCCATCCTGGTTTTTTCTCCACGTTTTCTCTTGGAGCTTGCAAATTGCGTGACTTGTGAAAAAAATGAAAGCATCAAAGTCCACTTTGCGCTGTGTATATTAAGTCTCTATACTTGTGTGTTCGTTCATGGCACGATTTGTTTTGAGGCTGAAGGAATTCTTAAAGGCCTTTAAGCATTCCTTCACTTTCCGAAGGTGAATCGAATCCAGACCACACAAAACAATGGGAATCAGAAAAGTTGTTGTAGGTTTTTTAGTCCCATCAGCGACTTAGACCGTATTGCACCCTATGTCTATAAATTGCGTGGGTTCTGTGGTCGATTTGCTGGAGAAACCAGAGTTACCTAGAGAAAAATCCATGCAGCCATCGCCTGAGACCGACTAAGTTGTCCACATTGTCAAAATAAAAAAAACCCATAAATTCTTCGCGTCATTGACAGGATTTGAAGGCTTGAAAAGTAATATTTATAAGGCCAAACTCATATTAGACCTGTTTATTTGCTTTTTATATCCATCTTTCAAAAATCGAAAATTCTGTAACTCCTTTCATTACATCGTGCGCAATTCATCTTTCTTTACTCCAAGTTAAAATATTTAAGAAATACTTACTCTTTGACGTATTCATCAATGACATCATTTTTCACCGGTAGTATTTTTCGTGTTCAATATTTGAGGCAAATGCCGCAAATTATGTACTTGACGTACAGTCCTCAAGCAGAGGATGACAAATGAACTGATTTTAAATTTCGACATGTCACAATCATCTTTCTTCCTCGGCTGCGATCCATAAAATAAAAATAATCTGGAGCATAAAAATTCCGTCACGTGATTCGCCGAAAACAAATGAGATTGGCGAGGAAATCGTTTAAGGAACTCGAAGTTCGTTGTTCAGCAGTAAAAGGACGGTCTCCTCTCAGCTCTTACCAAATATCTGTTCCCGGATCGATAAGACTGCCAAAGGCAAATAAGATTGCTCTTTCAGCACCCCACAGATGCTATTTTGGAAAGACATCCAACGCGAAGAATCTTTGGTCATCGGTATTATTGATCTTCAGAAGCTGTTCTGCCAGTCTAGAGTTTGTGAACGTTCTGAAAGCGTTTTCAGATTTCTTGGTTTTTGTTGTTGTGGTGTGAGATGTCAAAAAAGGATTTTGCTCTTATTCCCGGAAATAACATTTTTCACACGGTTATGACAGCGCAATATAAATCTTCTATCCTCTGGCGTTTTAATCATGATCAATACTGGTCGCAAGTCACGTACGACACACAGTGTTGTTGACTTTATGATACTGAATAAAATACAGACCGAAAAAGATTTTGTTCAATTTAGTGTCAAAATTGAATTTATCTGGTTTCTTCTCCACAGGGAATAGCACTGTTTCATCAAAGATCGGTCTTTTCTCTTCAAAGCGAGGAATACAAGTTTTCAAACATGGTCCAAAGCTGCTGGTTCATGTTGACTCAACTGCTTCCGACAGTTGTAAACTGGGTCGTTGCGGATCTCTACTCTGAAGAATTCGTTCTGCCTTATGAAGGTGTTCAATTGGTTTGAAATATATAGGGGATTGGTTGGTTGCTGTAGAATTTAAGACGCGTCAGCAATTTCGGCCATATTGCGTATGTTCTGTGGTCGATTTGCTGTATGATAAACCAGTGTTTTCGGGAATAAAAGCCATGCTACCCTCGCCTGAGACCGAATAACTCAGCCACCCTGTGTAAAAAAAACCCATAAATTTCTCACGTTATCGACAGGATTCGAACTCAGGTCTTTTCCGTCCTGTGTGGGGAGGACGGTGATTATACCAACTGTGCTACACACGATAGCTTTGGATAGGGGAGGCCACAAAGGCAAGCTGAAATTACTTTCATGTTCCGGGAACCAGTCCTGCACAGTCCTAGCCTTGTGATATGGCGTATTATCGAGTTGGAAGAATCCATTCTGAGATGTATATGCTATAGCCATGAATGGATGCCCTAGGACTGAAACAATTTCCAGATAACCTCTGACATCGAAATATTGTTCCATTAGTATTAAGGGGACCCAATGTGCATCAGGAAAACAGTCCCTAAACCATTACATCACCACCACCAGCTTACACTCTTATCACCTGGCAATATGGGACTCATGCTGGCTGTTTTAACCATATTCTAGTCATCTCATCAACGTGAAGCAGCATGAACATTTTTCCAATTCTCCCCTGATGTTCCTGGTTCACTTAACCGTACATTTTTGATGAGAGGAGACTAAAGACCTAAGACTGAAACCCGATTCAGTCTTAGGCTGCGAAACCCCATCTGTGAGAAGGAACGAGTTGTCCGTTCTGAAACGCTTGTTTGGTTACTACTACTACTATCCTGGGTTGTTATTTAACTGGCTTGCAGCCCTTCTATTATCGTCCTCATAGGTAGCATAGTCGGCAGAATCGTCGTCCATCCCGACACCAGCTGAAAAAGATCCGAGTTCGAATCCCGTCGACTATGGCAGGAATTTTAACAGGCCTTTTTCACAACGATGTCGTTGTGAAAAAGACCCATTAAAGTTGTGAGTTAGTCGATCTTTAGTGAGGGTAGCATGATTTTTCTCCAGGAAACTCCGGTTTTACATCCAGCATACAGCAAAACGACTATAGAACACACCCAATTTTCAGACATATTATATACGGCGCAGTATGGCCTAAGTTTTAATTTTCAACTTTCTATTACCCTGCTTAAATCTTCTCGGCTTCCGTTGGCTTCTCCATGAACCAGCTGTTGCTGGATGTTCAGTTATATTCCATGGTACGAACACTTTCTGCTCTTATCGAACAAGCGCTACATTTCATGAAAAGGTCGACGTACCTAATACAGTGGCCACGCTTTCTATATCCGACTGCTTGTCTATAGGGTGATCTAAAGGTCAGGAAACTCAAAGTTTTATCTCGAGTAAGTATAGGCTATTTTAATAAATAAAATAAATTTTCTGTTTATACTCCGGGACAACCAAACAGTCAGAGGAGTTAACAAGATAGACAGAATACAAGAAACAGCACTGTATTCAGCAGTCACGGGCTTGAACCCCAGTCACTCAAGGCACGTATACTTATGCACCCGCGCGCCTGACCACTAGGCTACGGCGGCCAAGAAAAATAGGTTATGGACAGGGCAGGATTTGCCCTTGCAGTTAAAGAAATGGATTAAATCGTTTCTCTCACACAGAGACTGGAAATCGAACTAGGTTTTCTCTTCCCGTCTCCAGTTGAGGGATACTTTCGTCGAAACAGGAAGATCGACCGGAAGTATCTTCCTGCGTTTTCCTCTGACCTTTTCGCATGCAAGGGTCCTTTTAGTACTTCGATAATTCGCAGTGTTGCTTGTCGTGAATTTCTGTAGCTGAGCACAAACTCTTGATTAGCAAATCCATTATCCCTATACCATGCATCGAATGTGCATGGGGTTGGGACAATAAAATTGTACCGTGGTCCAATAGAAAGCATCGGATATGAGTATACGCTCCTTCAGTCAGATGGAAGTGTCTTAGTCCAGAGAATGTCAGACAAGGCCTCTGATCCAAATTTTTGTCACAGTTGAAATTTGCAAGTGGCGGTATCGTGGTAATGGGAGTGGTTAAGCTGTTATGGTTTTGATCCACAGGCCATAGTTCATGGAACTATGAATCTCGCAAACTTCTCTCCATATACTAAGTAATGTGCATCCTACACGGGCAATTTTATGGAAATGGTACGTGCATGTTCCAACATGATAACGCCATATCACATAGTCGGACATGCTGTTGTGTTGTTGTTGTTGTTCTTCTTAAGGTTGGGTAGCATCAGTATGTTGGCCGCCATAGCCGAGTGGTCAAACACAAGGGTAATGACGTGCATGCACTTTAATGACTGGGATTCAAGCCCGCGTGACTACTAAATGCAGTGATTTTCTTGTATTCTTTATATCTTGTGAACTCCTGTGATGCTTTGATGTGGTCGTCCAGGAGTATAAACAGAAAATTTATTTATTTTATTTACGTTGCGTCTATAATTTCATGTATGCTTCGGTCGGTTTGCTGAAGAAAAACCATGCATCCCTCGCCTAATACCCACTAACTCAGCCACTTTATGAAATAAGTCCAAAAAATTTCCTCTCATCATTGACGAGATTCGAATTCAAACTTTGGTAAAAAAGGAAATGAGTATCGACCGCCCTTCCAACGAGTAAAATAAATCTTGTTATTATCACGAGATTTAATAACGTGCCCCTCGGGTATAAATAACCAATCAACCAAAATATCCACTTCTCTGCGAATATTTTGGTAGTCTGGCGTGTTCTCAAGCGGATATTTTTTTAACAAATGAAATTTTTTGGGATGAAATTTAAGCTGGATTCTCACAAAGACTATCCTCGCCTCTTAATAACAGTGAAATATGCTTCGGGCAACTCCTTTATGACGCAGTCTGATCTTAAGAAGATTATATACCAAAAATAAGAAGGAAAAAGCGAAAATGCCAGATAATGGATTACTTTCAACAGTCACTCATCGGGTTTTTGACAATACGTTTACACTTCAAGCCATTAAACATTAACACAGTCTCCTTAGGGTCATATCTAACTTGCACAATCTCTTTGTATATTTTTATGACTTAATTTTTCTATTTAATGTTTTAGAAACTTTAAATTATATTAATTCTGATTTAAACCAAAGTTTTAATTTTAAAAGATGCCTAATTTTTATAAAACAATTTTTAAAGATTTATAATCGAATTATTTCAATTTTTAAAGATTTATAATCGAATTATTTCAATTTTTAATTGCTTTCAGACGCAAACATTTAATTGTAAATAGCGTGTAGACGTAGTAGAAGTAAATTGGCAAATGGTATGAGTAAGATGCAAGTGTCATTGCTTCCAAAAAGCATCTTTGGCAGTCGGACTTAACGAATATGAGAACAGCCGCTCCATTTTTTCGAGTTCTTTGTTTTGAACTTTCCTCTTAAAATTCCAACTTCTGTCGAGGACTCTGTTGGATGTTTTCTTCACAGAACAAGTGTGTTGTGTTCTCATTTGTCAGCTGCGTTTATCATAAATGAACAATGGTATCAAAATCTAAAATATCAAGGAGGTATACCTCAACATTAAAATCTGGGAACCTGCATATCTACAAATAACTTTTATTCACAGAAAAGCTAATAACATGTGCTGAAACCTTTAGCCTTTTTTGTCTAGCCTCTGTGCAACACTTCCACCAGTTTGTTTTTTTGTCAGTCCTCTGATATTTCCCGTCATTTGGCCTTCAAAGCGGCAACCAGTTCAGCTCTGGTTTTTTTTTTTTTTTTTTGCAGTCTCCTCATATGCACCCATCGATTCGATTTAGCCCAGTGGTTCTCTACAGAACTGAGATCGGGGCTCTGGCTTGGTCAGTAACTTTTTGACGTTCGTGTATTCAAACCAGTCAATCACAATCCGAGCAGTATGGCATGTAGCGTTGCCCACTTGATATAGGTGGGGGTCTTCCTCGAGGTGCTGCTACAACGTACATAACTCATTATTGCCCAGGACGTCTAGATAGATCTCAACGTTGATAGTTTCTTGAAAACAACAATGGTCCCAGGGGAGGCCAGGAAACAGTCTGGCAGGTAACTTTCTCCGGGCATCCGCCACATCTAAGCTCGACGACGGAGTGATAGACCATGTACTATGACTCGTCACTCCAAAGCACAGCTTTTCAATGGTCTACTATCCATGAACAGCAAGCCTTACACCAAGCTAGGCGGCGTCTGGCATTAGTTTGGTGTGATTAATGGCTTGTGGACAGCTGCACGACCGCAGACTTCCATTCCAGGTCACACATCACTAATTGTTGGCCTAGGGATCTTCAGTGCCTTTTAAATGTCACATGCAGACCAATTGATTGTGGCACCCTCTTATCATTCCATAATGGAAGTCTGTTAACTCCATCGATCTCCGATTCTTGCATTCATAATCGTATTGATATTTCCTCGAAAGGCCGCGAGCTAATTTATAGTTGTCTTCTGTGCCTTACACATAGTGTCTTACTTGTCTTACGCGTGGTAGGACGTAACCAACTATAAACGGAGGGATGTCCGGATATTAATGGTAGAGCAGTGCATTTTTTTTAGGAGCATCAGTGACTAAGGCCTCATATTGCTTCGTACTTCCTGTCTGTAAATTGCGTGTGTTCTGTGGTCGATTTTGCTGGACGAAAAACCCGAGTTTCCGGGAGAAAAATCCATGCTGACCTCGCCTGAGACCGTCTAATCAACCACATTATGAAAAAAGCCTATAAAACTTCCTCACGTCATAGACAAGACTTGAACTCAGGTCTTTATCACCCGGTATGGGGAGGATGGTAATTCTACCAACTGTACTACCACGAGTGCCCCGCTCAGAGACGCAGTCGAGTTGTCAATACAGGGGGTGCGGTAGCACACACGTTTATTTTCTATCCTGTAAACTCCTCGATTTATTTCAATAGATGCTGAAATGGTTGATAAAGTTCTAGACCAAACGAATATCCAAGAGGTGACAGTGAAAACGAATTACCACAAGTTGTCTATCGGCCTTGTCTCATGTTGGATTCAGTTAAGTTTTCTCGATGTTGTAGTTGAATTCCGTGAAGTGCATATTTTTCAATGTGATGGCTAAGATCTTTGATCTTTGAAATAATATAAGTGCCTACCTTTACAACCTTCTATTAGTTTCCCAATTCATCAATGCCCTCTTTTCTCGATTCAGCTCAGACTTCACACGGAGTTAATCGTAATCGCCAATAACCGCCTAACCCATAAACTAAACGCTTTCGCAGTCCTCCGCGCTCCCCATTATGCCAAATCTTCTCCGCTAGCATTTAACTCGAGTGCTTTGATTGTTCTTTTTAGGTGAAACTCAAATTATTTTATTAGAGTCACCCAGAATTGCGTCTATATACACCCATATATGTATTATGTCTGTAAATTTCGTGTGTTCTCTGTTCGATTTTTCTGTTTTGCTGGACGAACAACCCCAGTTTCTGTGGAAATAAGCCTTGATTTTCCGCCTGAGACCGACTAACTCAGCCACCGGGTGAAAAAAGCCCATTAAAGTTCCTAGCGTCATCGACGGGATTCGAATACGGGCCTTTTCCACCCGGTGTGGGGAGGACAGTGACGATACCACTGTGCTACCGCGCAGCCCCTTTCAGTCATCACTTTTTGATCTCTTTATTAAATAATAGCATTGCAAGCACAGCTCAACTATTTTGAGTTGAAAGTCAAACTCTTCGATGACCGCTGAACTTTTCTACACGTTAATGTTGTCAATTCAGTGCTAGACCAAAACAGAAGTTTAAATCAGTCCAATTACTTCACAATGGTAAAGCCTTAAACCACGTTGAGTCGTCCGTTGTGTGGCTTATGTGTACATTTTAGATTTGATTTGCATGGTTTTGTCTGTAGTCCTGCGTGCTTTAAGCTAATACAAATTAACGCCGACTCAATGTATTTTCTTCGGCAGCTCCTTTACAAACAACTGATCTTCCCATTCTTGACTACTGTGGCATAATCTGGTCTCCCCCATCTCGACTATTTAACAAAGTTCTATCATTCGTAATGCACGGCTTATCAACTGTTACGATATCAACAATCTCTATGCCACTTCAGCCTTTTAGAAAACTGTAACTGAAGTGTAGAGTGGTACCGAAGGTACCACGAAACGTCTGAGAACAATCTGCAATTCTTTAAGAAATTAAGATTACACTCAGCGCCAGCTGAAGTGCTCATTATTTCACCAAATATCAGGACAAAAAAAGGCTACACAATGAATTAATTTTTAGAAGGATGCGATTAGAAGTGGAAAGCAAGAAAATACAAAAACAAAGAAATCGCAGAAGGATATCAGGTGTCTTTTTCAGCACTATACAGTGCATACTGAAGAGGCCTTGAAGAATTTCCATGGTACCCGGAATTTCTGGGTTCAAATTTCCATAATTTGAGACGTACAATATCAGAATGTGGAAAACCAGAATCCACATACCAACATTAAACAGGTTAGGGAAAGCCATACAGTGAATTTGTTTTGTCTTCAGTGTTGACAAGTAAAAATAAAGGATATGGACCATTGCTGAAAAAGTATATGGACCATTCTTCTCTGTGGAATGCATGGTAACCGGTATTAATTATCGTTACATGGTAGAGCTATCAAAAGACAAATCGGGTATATGGTTCCAATGAGGTAATGTATCACCTGAAGTTCCTCTACTGTCAGCAACGTCCCCCGTGACCATCTAGTGATTTGGAGAGAGGTCAAGTACAAGTCTCGTCGATGCCTGGAAGAATTTCTAAAGGTCTCTTCAATAATCATTGTATTTAGCCAATCTTAGACAGAGGAAGTAGAACGTTTTGCCTCTTGGGTTATTTTGCTGTGGGACTTTGGTTAAATGGTTGTACAGTATTACCCTCTTCCTTCCACTAAAATATTGGCACGCTTCTGGGGTTGAGTCAACTAGCATTTAGCTCGATGTTTGAGTTATGAAAAAAAATTTTATAAATGGACAAGAAGAAACTCGAAAAAAAATAGCAGAAAGAAAACTTGAGTCCCTGATGTATACAGGGATTAGTCTGTCGAAAAGAATTATCAACATTGCAAGCATACGCTGAAAATATTTAACATTCATTGGATGTTTTGAAATCCGTGCTCAAGACGTTTCCCAATACCGGTATTTGTTTAAGAGTTTTATTAAGTGTGCCAATCACTATAGCATTTTCTAATGCGTACTTTTTCCCGAGTTCAAATTAATAAAAACATTTTCACGCTGCACGTGTCAGAAGAGATTGTCAGGCTCAGGAAATATTTCAATCTAGCGAAGAGTGTTGCATATTTGATACAAGATCAGCTGTTGACAGAGCTGTCGGCCCGGAGGATGGGCTTTTCTCCTCCTTCTAGCTAGGGATCTGCGACAGCCGAGGACTTCATAAAACAGTGATGGCTCAACCGGATTTTAATTACACTTCCATCTAGTGTGAGATTCCAAAATTGGCTGTCTGACGTCTCATTTAAGTACTTTAACGTATTTATTACATTATCGGACGTGTCATATCAGTGTGCAATACATTTAACTGTCAATAAATAATTCGTTTTTGAACTGCAAACACAGCTGGGCTTTACAAAAACGAAACTACATAATTTTATAAGAAAATGGAGTGCTCTCGGGCTATATTGCACCCACGTATTCGACCTGTGCACTTAATATCAACAAAAAACTACATACATAATGTTCCACTATCAAAACGAGTTGCCTCGGTGTTTCAGTACTGAAAAATAGCACTTCTACCAAGAGCTGTGCTAGTAGGAAACTACCTAAATCATAAACAATTAATTACAGACATAAAATGGGTGTCTGTAGGGAAAAGGGGGACACTCCCATCTATTATTATCTGAATAGACGGCTGCTGAATCTTACATTACTAAGAAGCGACTGTTCTATTTAGATTCTACAGGAGGCTCTCGCATATCGAGATGTGTAGTTCTTTATTATATTGGTGGGGCAGTGTATATGATTGAAATTTTAATTTTTAAAAAGGAAAACATCAACTTAACGAACTGTATTGTAAAATTCCCGAGGGAAATCTTAGTAACTTCTTTGTTCATGTTTTAGGGCAATTATTTTTTCCGTAAGATGTCGCTAGTTCTGAAAACCAGCTGTCACCATAAAGTTTTCTAGTATTAGACTCTGAAGTCCTTTTCTCCATTTGCTGCACGAAAAAAGAACAAACTTTCGCATAAAAAAGAAACAAAGTAATAAAAGATCTTTGCTTCTTGCAACTCCAATTAAGGAACACAGATACAATGAGAGTTAAGAATTCATTTGAACTGGCGTCAAGACCCAGAAATCTCTCCATATTTTATACTCTGCAAAGGCTATAATGGACGAATACATTATTAATACTTTGGAGTTAGCTTTTTCCTTTTCGTTTTTGATTTTCAATACAGTCATTTAATTAAATTTTAAGTTTGTGTGCTTATTTTATTCGGAGTAACATCTGTGATTCTTGGATTTTGTTGCTTGAGCCAGTGGAGAGTTTTCGTAATTGTATTCTTTCATCTATTATAACTTGCACTTTAATAAATAAAGGAAAAAGATAACTTTGAACATTCTGTGAGTTGTTGTTGGGTTTTACGAGCATCCGTGTATATTGACTGTAAATTGTGTGGGTTTGCTGGATGAAAACCCGATCCAGGAGGAGAAAACTACGCTACTTCAACTGAGACCGACTAACTCGGCCACGTTGTGAAAAAGGCTTATAAAAACTCCTCCCAACTGTGCTACCCCCGAGGGCACGTTCTGTGGATTTATATATTTCAATTATTGTACATGTATAGAGAATACTTTGCTACTACTTCGATACACAAAAGTGTTTCAATGCGTTTGCCCTTTCAATGAATGTTGGACGAATTCATTTCAGCTGATACATCGCAATTTATTAAGAAGGAAAGCAATTAAACTAAAAGAAAGGATTATTCTTTCAAGAGACGTATTAATTGAAAACAGAACAAAGAAGAACACTTCATTAACTATTGTATTTGTCATATGCAATTACCAGTAAAATGAATCGGTATCCTAGCAACTATTATTTGCTTGCAAGATCTTTTATTGCTACTTTTAAATGTGGAAAATTCGTTTATAATAAGTAGCGAATGCGATCAGATGTTAATAATGAGGTATAAAGTATGATTTGTTAATAAACAGTTACAAAAAGCAGATTTATTCGTTATATGTAAATTCAAAATATTGTTTGCTTGAAAATTATAATCCAATAACTGTTTCTTATTAATAATAAAATAGCAAATGCTTAAAAAAAGCGGTACTCACCTTGTCATTAAAGTAGGGAAAAATAGTTGAAATTAAATAAATAATGTAGTGGGCCAATAGTCATTACGGGGACTTTCGTTGGATTACAACGTCTTCAAGTGGCAATTCAGTAGATAGAGAACGCGCGCGATATTTAAGAAATTATTTATACTCTCGTGATGCACTTTTTGACATGCGGTAACCTCAACCGCGAGAGGTTCCAAATCGGTGAAGGGTTGAAGGGAAGTTTAGTGTTTAAGACTTTAAGATTGGAATGGTGTCGATACCACTGAATGGCTAGTGCTTCATATTGAAGAATCCTATAGCTGGATTTGAGTTTAATAATAGAAATGGCAGAATCTATGAGAGGGGTGTGGTTATGGGTTTGAGCTTGAGTTGTGAGTTCTGTAACGGTTTGGTTAGTTGTAAGACTGTAGTGGTGGTAGTATGCACGGGTATTACAGGTTTTGGATGAGCCATATTTTGTAGTAGTGCTTCCAATGTAACAGGTGTCTCAGTTTGGCTGGTAATTAATAATGAATATTATATTATTAAGATCGCTGAGACCTAAGAGACCTAAGCCCATCGGTAAGCCAAATATTTGTTGAAAAATTGATGTTAAATCTGAAGTATCTGGCATCTAATAAAAGTGTAGTGAGTTCAAGGATATGGTCTATGGAAAGAGATGCGTTCTGTTAAGGTGTCATTGGCTGCTAGAAATTCACGTAGAGCTTGTAGGGTGAATGGTATGTGGACATTGGTATAGAGGGATGTGACGTCGAAGGACACTAATATGTCACTGTCGGATATTACGATATTGTTGATTTTTTGGAAGGCTTGATTGGTGTTGTTAATTTCAAAAGTGGAAAATCTAGTAAGAGGGGACAGGCGCTTCCGTAGCCAGGTGAGAAGGAGCAGCAGTGCGTAGCACACGCTTCTTGATTAGATCGGGGTTCGAGCCCGTCACCACCAAATGCGGAAAGGTTAGGGAATGACCACCGCATATCCCGGAGCAATATGGCCTTAGTTGCTAATGCTCCTAAAAACCAAATAACAAACAAACAAACAACAACAAACAAGAGGGGATATGATTTTGACTAGGAAGGTAGATAAATTAGCGAAAGCTGATTTATGCTATATGAAACTATTGGTCTTAATGGATGGTCATTTTTATGTAACTTAATGGTCCCGAACATATGGGGAAGGATATTGTTGCGGATTCCTATTTGTTGTAATGTGAAAAGGTTAATTTCTTTATTTTGTCTGAGTTTCCTAAGAATTGTGTCTAATCTGTTTTCGAGTTTCGTAATGTTGTGGTTGTCACTTATATATGTCTTGATCTGCTAGGATAGATTCTATTTTTTCAGTGTAAGTATCTTTGTCTAGTATGATTTTAATTTTAAAAGTGGAAAATCTGGTAAGAGGGGATATGATTTTGACTAGGAAGGTAGATAAATTAGCGAAAGCTGATTTGCTATATGAAACTATTGGTCTTAATGGATGGTCATTTTTATGTAACTTAATGGTCCCGAACATATGGGGAAGGATATTGTTGCGGATTCCTATTTGTTGTAATGTAATTTTCAAATAATATCCGACAGTGACATATTAGCGTCCTTCGACGTCACATCCCTCTATACCAATGTCCCTATACCATTCACCCTACAAGCTCTACGTGAGTTTCTAGCAGCCGATGACACCTTAACAGAACGCACCTCTCTTTCCATAGACCATATTCTTGAACTCACTACACTTTTATTAGATGCCAGATACTTCAGATTTAACAACAAAATTTTTAAACAAATATTTGGCTTACCGATGGGCTTAGGTCTCTCGGCCCCCTTGTCCGAAGTTTACCTGGCAACCATCGAGAACCAAATTCTACACCCCTTTCCCTCTGAATTAAAATTATACATTCGCTACGCTGACGACATCCTTGTAATAGGCAATAGACCTAGCATCGACAATCTCTTTTCAAAACTTAGTTCTGTACATGACAGGCTTAAATTTACCCTTGAAATTGGACTAAACAACCAGATCAATTTTCTCAACCTCACCATCTACATAACAGGCACAAAACTAAGTACAAAAACTTTCAGGAAAAACACACATACCGGCAAATACTAAAAAATTTGATTTTAACACTAAAAAATTTGATTTTATACAACCAAATCTACAACGCTCTAAAATTTAGCTCTTCACAAAATGACCTATATAACGAAATCCGATATCTAACTGATAAATTCATAGCCGAAGGTTACCCCCATCAAATTATCTTACATACAATTGCCATCGCCAAAAATAAAATTAATAACCCGATCACATATAACAATAAATAAAAACATCCGCATAGTCCTTCCCTATCACAGTGAACTAGTAGGACAGTTCCGGCGTATATTCAACGATACTGATATCTCTCTTGTCTTTTCCGCTTACAATAAACTCGGATCTTTCTTCAGCTCTTATAAAGACACACATAAATATCCCATCAGCGATCTTAATAATATAATATACCTTATCAATTGCCAGCCAAACTGCAACACCTGTTACATTGGAAGCACAACTACAAAATATGGCTCATCCAAAACCTGTAATACCCGTGCATACTACCACCACTACAGTCTTACGACTAACCAAACCGTTACAGAACTCACAACTCAAGCTAAAACCCATAACCACACCCTCAGCATCGATTCTGCCATTTCTATTATTAAATTCAAATCCAGCTATAGGATTCTTCAATATGAAGCACTAGCCATTGAGTGGTATCGACACCATTCCAATCTTAAAGTCTTAAACACTAAACTTCCCTTCAACCCTTCATCGATTTGGAACCGCTCGCGGTTGAGGTTACCGCATGTCAAAAAGTGCATCACGAGAGTATAAATAATTTCTTAAATATCGCGCGCGTTCTCTATCTACTGAATTGCCACTTGAAGACGTTGTAATCCAACGAAAGTCCCCGTAATGACTATTGGCCCACTACATTATTTATTTAATTTTAACTATTTTTCCCTACTTCAATGACAACCAAGGATTAGATGTATACACACCTGCTTCCTTGCGCTTATTCTAATTTCCGAAATAACACTTTGTTTTTTTCTTCACTCCCTTAGTCTTTTTAACTCAACTATTCATCCTAAATATTAACCAACCCTTTTTAATTAAACCATTCAGATTTATTCAAGGTGAGTACCGCTTTTTTAAGCATTTGCTATTTTATTATTAGTCCATTTACACAGTATTTTAAGATATCTAAGGCTTTGCACTGTTTCTTATTGAAAAAAACAACAAGGCGGGTGGTAACCTCTTCATTAAAAAATAATAACATTATTATTACACTTTAACCAAAAGTATTTGGACACTCCTCCACGAATATTGTGTACTGTGCAAGAAG
Organism: Mastigoproctus giganteus; assembly: GCF_048544385.1. Lineage (NCBI taxonomy): Eukaryota > Metazoa > Arthropoda > Arachnida > Uropygi > Thelyphonidae > Mastigoproctus > Mastigoproctus giganteus. The sequence continues at coordinate 69,338,514 of NC_143588.1, read as the reverse complement.
CTTGTGGACAATGTCTTCGAGAAGATGGACTTGCTAGCTCAGATCCATGACTTAAATCCCACGTCTGTGGACGAGTTGGAGCGCAGGATCAGGCTGAGGTCAAAGCAGCTTTACATGACCATCTTAGAGTGTGATGAGTTAGATAGTGATAACATGACCATCTTAGTGTGCAATGCCTTTAACGCTTCAGGCGATGTTATGTACAGTTAAAGGACTTTGAAAAGCGATCAGACCATTGACTTGTCAGGAACTGAATGGTCAACATGTTCGTGTGGTTTGTGATATCCAAACTGTTGGATATTGTTGACAAAGTTTACACAATTTATATTCCATATTCGTACGTCATGGTAAGAGACACTAAGCCGATTTTGTCATGGTAATCATTTACGTCATATGCATGCACATTTTCAAATATAAATCCATCCATTGACTGGGCTATTTTTATTTCGGTGTTTAATATCTTAAAGCCATCTGAATATAAAAAGTTTGAATGACTTTTCAAAGACATCTGTGTTCAAACAGCTGATAAAATGCTTTGAAAAGTTTCCTTCGCTTGAGCAATTGGTGAAAGATTCATTCAGCCAAAGACATTATCTTGACAGACGTCAGCTTTTATTGGATATCAGCGAAACGAATCTAATGGCTAATGCATCTTCTAAAAACCTCCAAATATGTGGGTTTACATCTTTTAACACTTACGTGTAACTGTTTGTTTTTAAACTATTAATCTAAGGCACTTCGAATTTCTTCTTCTTCTTCAAACTAGACTTCGAATTGAAGTTTTTACGATTGCGAGGAAATGAATGAGTTTTAAAGGAAAAGTGCGAAAGTCTCAAACCTTATATACTTAATTTTTAAGGAAAACCCAATGAGGAAAGGAAGCAAAAACAAATTCCTTTCACTTTAGAACTAGTTTTGCGCACACGTTCTTTTGGGAAAGAATCAATTTATCAACTTCGTTTTGGAATGGATCCACGACCTATGGGAATTTAAACGGTGGTTTAAGTCTCGTGAGTAATTTGTAAAATGCTACGGTTTAATTATCGCGTTTACATTCTTTTCTTTTATCTATAACAGACACCCTTTCAATCACTTGTCATAGCTTCCTGAGAACGCTGTAATAACTGAAGTATTTTTCTCATTCACTCTTGTCACCCAGGGCAATGTTCGTTGTCAGGTTTTTAATACAGGTGCACTGGACAGTCTTCGGCTTGAGGTCATCGCTCATTTATCCGACACCCAAGTCTACGTTTTGTGCATCCGAGTGTTGCCTCAGTTCACCGAGGGTTAAAAACATTGGGAGGAGGCGGAGGTCATTAGCGGCGATGGGTATGTGGCGACCACGGTAAAGGGTATAATCACGTGGTTGGGCAAATTGGGAGTTTCGGGGTCCCGGATGTGTGTGTGCAGTTTATTGATCTCAGCGGGAAAACGGCAACTGTCTTCATGGGAAGGGGTGGTTCTGTTCGTATCATTAAAGAGAAAATAACACGTGTAGTCTGGAATTATTTGAATTGCCCTTAAAATATTTACTCGTCACTGTAATTTTAAAACAGTAGTTTCCTTTGCAAAATTTGTTCGTCATTAAGAGTTAAACTCCATGCATCTAAGAATGTTTGTTTACTCCGAATGTTTATCTTTATAGAGCAGAGATGAAAGGGTTGTTTTATTAAGCGAGAATTTGGGCCGGACTGATTCTTGAAATACCGGGTGGTTACCATTAAGGTATCCCTATTTAGAGCTATCTGGAGAGCGATCTACTGGAGTAAGTGTAATCAAACTTAAGAGACATTCGTCACAGGATGCCGAAGAGAATTACACCTGAAATATTAGGTACAGTACCTACTCGGAGTGGTGATATTGGATTCGTCAATCAGAATTCGATACATGGTTATCAATACGATCTACAAGAATCTCAAAACGAGAGGCTTGGGGCTTTGAAATTTCAACCGGCCAAAGCATAGATAGAACATTTGTGAAAATTTAGGTGACAGTTGAGCTGTTTGCATTTTCAGACACTTCAGGTGTAAGAAATGCGGTTTTGAGGCTTTTGGCTTCCATGGTTCCCTTTTGGTTTCATGGTTCCCACAGCATCAACTGTCTCGTCAAAGGAAATCCAAACTCTTTTTTACCAACAACACCATATGCATTGTGGTAGAATTTGACCTGAACATCTGGGGTTTAGTAATAAGTTGCTCTTTATGTTGTTTGTTTGGTATCTGCCCGGGGCAATTAACTTCAGGGAGCATTAGTTAGTTTTGTTTCCATTGCTTGGGTTCTAAAGTTGGTTTCTGTTTACTGGATGAAAAACTGGAGTGTCCAGGAAGAAAACTATGAAACCCTAGCTCTGTCACATCGTGAAAGAAGTCTAAAAATGTTTTTATAGTCTTGATAGGATTCGAATCAAACGCTTTTTGCACTCGGTTTAGAAGAATTGCGATTTTTGCCATTGTGCTAGCCATTGTTTTTGCATATTACCAGCAAAACATTGTGTGCAAGAAATATATCGAGAAAATATTTCAAATAATAAACGACATTTCATATAAAAAACAACAGCAATTGAGGAGATAAATTTTTGCTTAGTTCCTGATATAGGGTGCCTTACGTTTGTGAACCAGGAGTATTGTGTTACTGGTTTAGAATGGAAAAGACTAGGATATCCGGGTAAAATTGACTACGCTAGACTGACGAATCTGTTCAGTAGTTCTGCAATATATCAGTTATTCTGTAATCCCTTATTAGGTTTTCGCAAATTAAGTCCAATAAATGACTTAATAGAATTCAACTGTCTCATAAATACATTTTATAAATGTGTGAATGATTTTCTAGCGTATTTGCCCATCAGATGATTCAACCAATATCTCAGTAGTGTGTTAAGATGGTCTCTGAACATACTACTGTGTTAATTGGAAGATCGGATCTACGTGATTGTTCATCATTGTGAGATAATTAGCTAATTGAAACTACACTATTATATCACGTGGTAGATTTAAGTAATTCACTGTTGAAATGCTACAATCTGAACGATTGAAACACTTCAATGCCAGACACTTAAACCAATTCTGACTGTTTCGGGAACTTGCTGTTTCTCGTCTTCAGGCCTGTTTGATTAGAACATTTGTTTGAGGTACAATTAATTAATTGTAACTTTAATTAATGATTTAATAATATTAGATTATTAATAGAATTTCGTAAAACTTTCTAGAAAATTGCTTCTCAAACCGATACTACAACAAATTTTTACATATAGCAACGGGCACATCTCACATCTGCATCTCAAGATTTTTCTATAAGATTTTAAGATTTCACAGCAATTGTCCATGTCAAATGACAGTCTAGTGACAGGTTAGATTGTGTTGCCCGGAAACATGAGCCCTAGACGAGCTTGATTGTTCAAACCGGCTTGCAAAAGTAGTCTTGGATCAGCTTGGTTACATTCAAGAATATATATTTTGATCTCTTCAAAGATTCCTTGGTGTCGTGACAACATTGGCGATCCTGAGGAGATCTGTGTCTATTTATGAGCTTTAGTGTACAGATATTCTGAACTACAGTCTGTCTCCAAGGTATCATATGTCTAGATTACAGTAGTTTGGCCGTTATTTTGTTTAGCAATTTAAGGAGTCAACACACTAAACCAAGAAATCTGTTGAAGTCAATTTTGAGAGCTTGGAACCGGGTGATAGAGGCATATGATGGCATGGGATAAAGGTGGCACTATACATGTCTGAGGATCGTGTATACTTGCGAGTTCTTAGCGTACCATCGATTTTGCTGCACTGGTTTTTTGTCTGATGTTAAGATGCTGATGAAATGAGTCCTCGTCCCACGTTAGGCCTACTTTATGCATGACGACTTTCCCTACTAACTTGGCCGATATGGATTTCCATGCTGTTTTTATTCCCTTTGTTTGTAAATGTCATTTGAGCTTACTTAGAGTGATGAAGTCCTAGACTGATTGACCCTAGATATCTTTCTACTTTAGTTTTCTGTTTGGCAAGTTGGTTAACGATAGCTATTTCACTAGGGTATAAGCAAATGCCTACAGCAAGAATGCGAAAAATTGAATTCCTTACTCTGGAAGTGAGATCTATTAACGATTCACACATACGCTTCCATTATGTCGTTCGCATACAAGATCAACACGAGAAATTTTTTATTTTTTCGCGCAGCATTGTAATAATCTAAATTTTTATGACTTATGCGAGTTCCTTCGTTTCAGTACAAAGACCTCTGCGTGATATTTTGCACATCATGGCTGGTGTCACTTACCGAAAATCATTTCTTATAGTGGAATTTTCAAAGATTCAATATTTTTGTCTGCCAACTAGTTCCTTGATGAAAATCCAAAAGAGAAGCGTCAGAGACCATCATGAGATTTGAGCTTGTTGTAGGCCATGGTACGGAGTCCGACAAATTCTAATGGATGCGATGCACCGTTGCAAAACTTATCTGAAATGAATATTGTGGAAGTTGTTATTTAAATTATCCTTCTATGGCCCACTCCCTTACCGTACAAAATCAAAAGAAAAATGAAGCTCCAAATCCTCTAGTAATTAAAGGTCAGAAATTAATATCCCACCCTCCCCTTAGAAGAGACTTCACGTGGGCGATTAAGCTTCTCGCTATTAATCAAACTAAATCCTTTCCTCAAAAGATTAATACGCTGTCACTTGGCGGAAAAGATTAGATGGAGAAAAGAAAGGAACCGCTGGTTTATGAAAAGTTTAACGTTCGTTTTTTCACTACCCGTGATTGCAATTACCTTTTAGAACTATTGCTGGTTTTGCTTTGAGAAATCGAGGTGCCTGATGTAAAGGGTAGACTCACGGTTGCTTGTTTAAAGGAATGCGACAAATAATCAGTCCGATGATAAACAGCCTAAGTTCTCTAAAAACCTGAATGGCTGAATTGAACACCGATAGCTTTGCGTTTGGTTTCACTTATCACACCCATGGGTTGGTGAACAAGACTATCGAAGGAAAAGAAAAAACAGTTAAGATGTTGTTTTCTTTTCTGAACAACAGTCACCTTTCTTTTCTTGTTTCTGGAATGTAATTTACCGCTTCACTGGTAGGTTCGTCTTTCTTTTTTTGTTAAGGTACGAGAGTAAAGGTCAGAAAACGAATTATTTCTTGTTTTTTCAATCGTTTTTTTATAAAAACAAAAGCATTTTGTTGCAATGTGCACTGGGTAGCAAACTAAACCATGGAGTAGCAGGGTGGAGAACGCCTCGAAGTCCATCTTTTAGAGTAGAAGAGCTTAAACTTTACAAGTTGCAGACTCCCTCTTCATTGATTCATCAGAAACCAACTCTGTTCCAGTCCTCAAAACGTAATAACGCCAGTGTTCCTTATTGCCTTTTATGTTCCCTCTAACGAATAGTCCTTCTCCTATTGTATGGGAGGATTTATCCCGTAGCGTAACACTGAACGTTTTGTGGTCAAATGAATCCATTTTCCCCCCTTCTTGAATGGAAAATTGATGGTAGTAGTAGAGTTTAAGGAGAATATGCGACTAAGGCCATGTTGCTCCTTGTATATTGTTTGTAAATTGCGAGGTATTAAAGGTATTGAGTAAATTAGTTTCATTGGACGTGAAGAACCAATGTAGAATATAAACGAACTTAACTAATGGTGTAGTAGTTAGTGCACGTGCAGATGATTAATTTCGTTTGAACGCTCCGCGGTTCTAAGACTAATGATCTCGATCTCTAAAACAACAAAAAAAGTTCATGGAACGCGAAAAAAGTTTATTTTTCCTTCGCTGCTGCATTACAACTCTTTTTCTAGCAAACAACAAAGTTATATAATTACTAGCGAGTCACACATACACCGTATTACCAAAATATTGGGACATCGCATTATTTATTGAATTATATTCTAATGTACAGAATAAAAGAAACATTTCGTTGCTTGCATTTGATATATATTTATTAAATTTAGATTATCTAAACAACAGAATTTAAACGTAACCATCTTCGACTGTGGTAAGTAAATTGAATCTCCTGCTGTCCCAGTACTTTTGGTAATATGGTGTATTAACGTTTGAAAAACAGTCTGTAAACTGAAACCTTGGCTGACTCGAATATATTTTCTGCTTACGAGACAAAAAAGGAAATCCCTCGTATTCATTTTGATCAAGGTACAGATGCATCAAGCTGTGAAAGACTTGAATGGAACATCCATAAACAGCTACCTGCTATTATTTTACTTTTTTTGCGATGTTCAATAGAAACAGTTTAATACAAGGCAAAGATTTCCTTCTGCTTCGGAAGACCAGCATTAGCTTAAGGCAGCATCTAGTCAAAATGTGCTGACAATTCTCTTCCGATGGAAAAGTGTTGTAGCGTGATAATTTTGCGTGACATATCCAACTAAGCGGTATGTCTCTGTCGGTGGATTTTCCATTCTCGTACATAAAGGGGGAGTGGCAGAAGTATTCGCACGGAAAATGCACTAAATTACATCAGTTGATTGCTTCCTAAATTCTGTAGCCTTCGGTAAAAGGTTGTAGAGTAATCCTTTTCTGTCTTTTGATATGCTAATTATATTTATTAATATACCCAGCACATAAAAAGAGCTGAGTAGTAGAATTAGCTTGTTCCAGAAACGAAAGCTCCAACTTCCCTCTAGCGTTAATTTGATTTATATCTTCTGTTTCTTTGAGGGCAGTTATTCTTGGTCTGTTCTTGGATGGTGGCTCCTTACCGAATTCATCTGATTGTAGGATACAGGTGTCTCAAGTATCCATACTTATCAGAATAAAATAACGCCCCCATTTTGAATTCTTAAATGGGGGCGCTAAAATAGATATAGGTCCATGAATTCCTATCGAAACAGCAATGGGACCTATTCTTAAATTTGAGACTGCAACCCATACCACAAAATCTGAAACGGGAACACATTATTACTTGTTCATATGCTGGTATACGGTTTTTCATCCAACAAACACGCAAATCGACCGCATAATTTTCCAATACACACAGCCAGATGTGTCTGATCTTGGTCTGAGGAGCATGAAACTGAAGCTAAGTATCTTCCATGACCTGCACAATCACCAGACTTAAACGTTATTGAGACTGTGGGCATATTTGAAGAGGAAAGTGAGAAGCAGATTTCCTCCACCTTCACCACTCAATGACCTTGAAAAGTTCCTCCATGAAGAATGATCCAATATTCCTCATAAGACAGCTCAAGATTATTTGAATCTATTCCATGTAGAGTACAAGCAGCTTGAAAGGCAAAGGGCGGCCCAATACTTAGTGCATACTTGTAACCCCTATCACGGGCGTTTCCATTATTTTGTCCAACCTTCCCCCGTATGTGTAAATAGCCTCATGGGGCAAAATGATACATCCTCCACCACAGATCGACTAATCACAACTTTGATTGAAAAGAACTTTAGGAGTTCCATCCTGTGGCCCTGCACAGGTTACAGTTGATAATGCCATCGATAAAATCTCTATAATCATATAATTTCTTCCTTCACAGCGACATGAAGCATCGCATTGTCTCTCTTGCCGTCAGTGACTTCTTGAACCAAGAAACTCAATACGTAAAGACTTGTTTCCTCTTTCATTATAGCTACAAAACAGGCCTCCGTTGCAGCCTAGTCGGCACGATACATCGCCTTCTGCGTTTGGAGAAGTCTGGATTCGATTCCGGTCGACAACTAGAGGGATTCATAACGTCCTCTTCAACCAAGGTTGTAGATAGCAGATTCCAGGCGGAGTGGGCACGGTTCCCCCGTGAGTTATTACAGGTTTTCAGCCCATACAACATGCAAATCGGCCCGCGAACACGCGCACTTCTATAGCCATAACAAAATTACGATTATAAGTGCACGCTTGTGGTCTGTTAATACTTGCTGCAAAGTAATATCATTTTAAGAGCATTTTCCTCTAACCTAATCCGAATTTCTTGTATGAAGCGAACTATTTCGTACAGATGCATTTAAAGAAACATCTTAAAACAACCCCCTGGCCTTCCTGTTAACATTAAAGACCTAATAACGAATTATTTCCATGCTAACGAATAAGACTTTTTTTATCTTATCTTCATTCATGGATTAGGCAATCCTTCTGTTCCGTATAAGACATTTGTTGTAAACGATGGACAATGTTCTTCTGGTTGGCTGAACGAGGGGTTACTCTCATGTAAAGCCTGTTATCTCTGACAGATCATGCGCGAAAATTAATTACTGGGAGAGACAGCGAAGACCAACCATCAGTTTAGGAGTTCTGGAAGGAATACAAATTTTTAAAGCTTAATTATTGAGGGGAGAACTAACAGAAAAAGCTAAAGTTAAAAAGGAAGTAAGATAGGGATGCTTACTTTCACTTGGATTGCTCAATGCTTTAATATAATAAAGACATATCTGGTCAGTGGCACTATATACAGCAGAGACATGGATTCTGACAAAAAGAGACTTGAGGCCTTAGAGATGTGGTGCTGGCGCAGGATGTAAAATATTAAATGGACTGAAAAAGTGTCAAATGTGGAAATATTAAGAAGTGTCCAAGAACAAAGGAAAATTTTAGGTAGAATAAGACCAACTACACTCAAATGGGTGGGCTACGTGATGGTGGGTTGCTTCTGGATGCAATGGAGAGGATTGTGGAGGAAAAACACCCTAGGAGTAGACCAAAAAATACATTCATCGGGACGTTGTTGGATGAAGCAGGACTTCAAAACTTTGAGCAACTAAACCAAACTTCAGAGGAGAGACAAATATAGCGACGGCTCATCAGAGGAACTGGACAGTCACAAGACTGAATTACTGATGATGATGAATTCGATAGTATCAATAATGCAGTATGCCAATAACGTTGTCATTTCTTCAGAAGTTTAACTATTATTAACTAAGCCGTTAGAGAGTGAGTGTAAACTTTTTTGAAATGCAGTCTCTTTAGAAATGTCTTTTATTTTTAGTACTATGAAGCAATTTATAGCCACTGCACCTCACGTCAATGCTTTTCAAAAAAACGGTTTCTCCTAAATTCAAACTGAGTTTGCTAATGGTGTCATAAACGTTAGTAAAATCTTATACAGTCTTAAAGAGAAAATGGAGTTTATTTTAAGAGCTCTATTTCTTAAAAAGAGTTATACCGCTCTTCTGTTGGCAGATATTTTTTATTTCAAAATACCACCCGACTGCATGTGCGTGTACATATGGATAAACACGAATGAAAGAAGATAAATGGCTTTATTCTGTATAAATTGCATTAGAAATATGTAGTAAACCATCACTAATCTTTAAGTAATGCATTAAAGTTTTTAAAAACTACTCTCACGCAATATCAAAACTTTAAGAGATAAGTGTATATTTTTTTAAGATTTAGAAGAGATTTTTATCTGAAGAAGCATAATAACGTTATGCGATTTGTAGGTGTGGAATCTTGAGGGATGCTGAGTTTCATGTTTCTTCCCTGAGAGTCCATCATGCCTTGAAATAACAAAAATATCTTGCCGTTATCTTTCAGACTAATAAAACGCATTGGTGATTACTCTATGGATGGTAGTCACCCTGTAAAGGTCTCTTCTCTGCACTCCACACGTGTATTGCAGTGCCTGAATTGAACAAACATCCAGAAGTTTACGTATCAGAAACTTCTGTTTCTAGTACAAGTTTCTCTTACGTATGCTTTTAATCAAGCTAATGACTTTGCTTCGTTTAGACGCCTTTGTCTTAGTTTTCCAATTATCTTCACGATAAGTAGAACTCGAGGTTGGAATGCATTACCTGCAGAGTTGTCTGAATTATTTACTGGACTGCTGCTTTACAACACTCACTGAATTGCCGGGACGTTGCTTTGAAAAGACCCTCACCAACAAAGCTGCTGATTACTGAACGTAATTTCCATAGACTATATCATCAAACCCTCAACGTTTAGAAAAAGATTAAATTCAACCATTTAATCGATGTTTGAAATAACAATGTCCTCCAAAAGCTCTTTCCTTTCAATACGCAGAATTCTAGAGAAGAAATAAAGTTTATTTTTATCTCCAGTGCTGTCACATAGTGCAAAATTTATAACTTGCCACTAGAAAGCAAGCTTATAGAGTATCAGCCAAAAAAGCATTTCATCAATCCATTTGCTCCAAAAGTTTGTCCAGTTCTTCCTTGAATTTATTGAACTATCAACTTCCACAACGATAGATGGAAGTTTGTTCCAGCAATCAGCCATCCGCTGGCTAAAGGCAAATTTCCGCACATCTATTCTTCAATCGTCTTTCCTTAATCTTAATTTATGCCCCCTCAGGTTCGTAATCTGAGCAAGAGGAAGAATCCAATCAGCACTGAGCCTAGTCAATCCATTCAAGGCTTTATACACCTCAATCAGATCACCTCGCGAGTGCCTACTCTCCAGACGCTGGAATTTGTAGAACTTAAGCTTTTCTTGCTAAGAGGATCCCTTCGTTCCTCTCACCAGTCTTGTTGCCCTTATTTGTACTCATTTTAGCAGCTCTATATCCTTCCTAAAAAGTGGGTTGCTTTAAGAGCAAATTAGAGTATTAACTTTTATTGTCAGAATTAAATTTTAATATAAATATATATATTTAAACTTTATTTTGAAAAGTTTTCAGCATGGATGGAGAAAGTATGTCAGCATGCACGTGCGAAAACGAGAGGAAATATAACCAAAAAAAAAATAAACGAGGAGGAAAAATGGATTAAATATGAAATGAAAAGAAAGAACAGAAACAAGAGAAGTAGGGAAGAAAATACACCAGAGAATCCACAAAGAATAACTGAAATATTTTCAGCTTCCTTTGCTGCTAATGAGCATCGAGTTTGACACTAAAAGTTCAACACTTGCTAAAAAGATTCAACTCGATTTGTCAACACATTCGCATTTGCTGGTAAGAGCAAACTGATTCTCCATACGTGACAGTGGAGATTTTTATTTGCCACACACATGCGAAACTTTGGCGAGAGAAAACTTCTGCTATTTGTGTCACCTGCATGTGCTCGCGCCGTTTATATATCTGAAGTCATTTATCGCTTCGCTTCTTCGCCAGGAATCCCCTCGGCTGACGCTATTCTTTATTTAATTACATCCATTCTTTACTGCGTACCCTCGTGTCGTTCGCTTTAGCAACGTCTCTCTCTCTCTCTCTCTCTCTCTCTCTCTCTCTCTCTCTCTCTCTCTCTCTCTCTCTCTCTCTCTCTCTCTCTCTCTGTAGATGGTCTTAATAAACCAGAATGTACTCACCGTACAGCTCATTCAAACCGCACTTGACGTGCTACGCAACGAATCTTTATCTCCTCCTCCAGGCCACTCAGTCTTGCGTTTCCTTAATGATCTCTCGAAAAAAGTCCCGAGAACACGAGGAAAACGAAAGTCTTTCTTCCTCTGTCGGGGATCTCTCTACTGTGACAAGCCGATTACCCCTTTCTGCTGAACTGGCTTCGTATTTACCCCCGAATGGGTACTGCTGTTTACCGACATTTCAATCTTTACGAAAGCCTCTTTCTGCCCTCAAGTAGTAAGGAACTCTGGGACTTACCGAGCCCTGCACAACTCGGCTGCATTTGGAAGCAGATTCAAATTGTTCGTTTCCCACGCTGAAAAGCGAATTTTCCACAATGGAGCTCAGAATGTCGAGATAACGAGTTTTAGTTGCAGAGAATAAAAGTTAATGGAAGGGCTAACATTACATTATACTGCCAGAGGTAACTGGATATCTGAAATGAATGATAACTTTAATTTGAATGTTACAAAGAAGCTTTTGTTTAATGTTTAATCCTTCAATATAATGATCAATTCAGCTGATTGTGATGGTTTTGGCCCGATCCAAAGCCGCTGTTCCAGTTTATCCCAAAGGTGTTCAATGGTCGTAAATCTGTGCAGACAAATGAAGTTTTTACATAACCATGTCTTGAAACCAAGTAACGTTAAAAAAAAAAGGGTCCCTTTCTATAATTCTGTCACAATATAGGAAGAGTGGAATTGATCAAAATATCAGTGTACTTCATTCATTGTTGCAGAAACGATGACCAACGGTTCAAGCCCAAACTATGGAAAACAACCCCAGATCCAAAGCCATCAGATCAAAAAACCATGATTCATCATCTCTTATCTCTGCTTTTCATCAAAGATGTAATCATGATTGTTCTCTAAAATCGTTCCAGGGAATCCTTGCGATTATTGTGCACCAAGCAAGTTGATGCTGTGCATTGCGTGCTGCACCTCTTCCGTAAAATCCGATACCACGCAGCTCCCAGGTATCGTTTTTGTACTAATATTTCTTGTGGCCTCTCTGAACTCCTGGTTGACAGTCATTGATGAACACTGAAGAGATCTCTTTTGAGCGGTCTCGGCCTCTTTCCGTCAATTTCTGCAAGCTATAGTAACACCATGACCTTTCCGTTTCCATCTTGCGATTACGCCAGCCACTGTTGATTTAGGATGTTGCAGTTTTGCTACAATGGTACAAACAGATTTATTGATAATATGATGACATATCCCTGAAGTGATGGTGACGAATATATTTCATTTTTTTCCCAAATCTCAGGGGCTTCCGGATACTTTTCGCACTGAAATGTATATCAAGAGTGACTAACGTATTATTGGTGTGATAATTGTTAAATTCCATTACAAAAACACAGTGATACAGAGTTTGGGTTCAAAAATTCGCATTTTAGACGCGATGAATACAAATCTTAGGATCGCTTACTATATTCAATGTCTTTCTTCTACACGGGCATATGCGTGAAGGTTTTCAATAGGTGTGTGTGCCCACACACACACACACGCCTATTTTCCATTTAAACATGAAAGATTTTCCCGTGACTTATGTCAGGCACTGATCACTTAACATTAGCAAATATACCGATGAACCGAAGCTAAACAACTGCGTTTGATCTTATTCTCCATTTGCGGCTCCGTTTCTATCTGAAGGCTCTTGAAAGCATCATTAGAACACTCCACGTCTTCATCTAGTGATTAATGCCCTTAAATCTTTCCAGAAACCTAAACCCTAACGGAATTAACTTCAAAGCAGAGAAAGCACTCGTGAACAAAGCGGAGTTCTCTGCGAACACTGTTCTGTTTGTACTGGCAGAAGGAAGGATGACCCATCATCTTTGTTTTCACTGAACCAAGAACGTGACCTCAATAAAGCCATTATACTAATTACGAACAAATGCTGTAACACGAGGCTGTATACTGGCAGCCAATAAAGGTGATTTTGTTCATCATAATTGTTTCGACACGTGCGATTTAATGCGATTTATGCATATGGCGTGACCAAAGATCGAAAGTGGATTGAAAGCGAGAATTTTTGTACGATATCCTTAGGATAATTAGCGTATGCTTTGGGAAAGAAGATCGCCCCTACAGGATGTTGTGTGTAATGTTTCACTTGGCATTTCAGATAGTTATTATTTTTATACAACCCGTTGATCCAAGGCTATATTGCTCTATCTATTTATGGCTGTACAAAGGGCGTGTGTTCACAGATTTTTTTCTTCAAACACGTTGCACGTTGTGCGGGTTGAAAAGCATGGAATAATTCATGGAAACCCCTACTTTTTTCTGCCTTAGATCAGCTAACTATAGTCCCAATCTAAAAGGCTTTTAAGGATTCTACTAGTCTACGGGATTCGATCCCAGCCCTCTCCAAGCAAGAGACAAATCATCATATTATCACGGAGGACATTAAAAAACATTTCATATTAGAGAGACTGGGAACCAACTCTTCTGCCCATGTGTAATATGTCCATAAATTGCACATGTTCTCTGGTCGGTTTTCCTGTTTTGCTTGACGAAAAACACTAGTTTCCGTGAGGGATAAGCTTGAAATCCTCGTCTGAGACCGATTGACAACAACAGAGTGAAAAAAAGCCCATAAAAGTATGAGGATTTCGTCTGCATTATGATTCTTCCTCGCCTTATTGACGGGATTCAAACCTGAGCCTTTTCCAGCTGGTAAGAACAGCACTTATACGCACTGCGCTACCTTGATGCCATCATTTTGGACTGGAGTTTAAGTTTTCCTAGCCGATATTGGAAGCATCTTCGGCCTCAAAGAGGAAAGAATGATTCCAGATTTCTGCGGTAAATTGATGATAGCTTTTTTATACCGCTATGGTCTTTTGTGGTTAGGTTTTAAAGAGCCCGATGAGATTCTTTAAAGAACAACAACATTATCTGGGACTGTATTGGTCAAAGACAAGAGACAGGGACAACTGATAGAGGAGAAATCATTCTGCCTAATACCAACTTAGGTCCAATTCGCTGCCAACCTGATTTAAGCTTTGCTTCAAAGCTGGTAAAAATTCAAACATCCTGCATACGATCGAGGTTTGTCTAGATGTGACTGTTTTTGGTCCGTTGGAAAAATCTTTAAAAAGGACGTCTTTTCAGTTCCAAAGTAGAAGTTAAAACAGCTGCCAAAGAATAGTTCTACCAAGATATAGATTAGTGAAGAAAGTGTCCTAAAGGCGACTTTCTAAATTATTCAAAAATAAATATTTTAAAAGCCACAAACAAGCTTTAATTGAACAGCCCTCGCACAGTAGATTAAAGAAAAGATATCTTAGTGTAATATAATCAATTTTCTTTAAAAATACATTTAAAAAGATTAATTTTGTAATTTTTAATGCTTGTTCTTCCCACACCGGCTAACTCGGCCAAGGATCACTTATTCTCGGGAAAAAGTTCCACCCTTCTTATCCACACTGCACTTTGTAGCAAACTATTAATCGATTCTTGGCTATGTAAACAATAGTTTTTCAGACCATTTTACAGATAAATTAAAAATTCAATATATACATAAAATTAATTAATATTTTTATTTTTAAAATAAGAATACAATCATTACACCAGAATAACCGATAGACTATATTAGCTCCTCCCAAAATATTGACGTCACAGATTTTTCATGGCCTGCATTTCTCATTGGCTCAAATCAGTGACGTCACGAAACGTCATATTATGCAAGTCATCTAGATGTTAATTTTCAAGACTAGCTTGAATTTTTGTTTCTGAAACGTGAAGATCAATCAAATTTATTCGTTCTATTTTTTGGGGTTTTTTTTTGTTTTTTTTTTGTTTTTTTTTTAATCTAAAACGTGCAGAAAGTTGGGAACTTCTCTTGATAATCAAATAGAGAGAGAAAGTGAGTAAATGTCGTGCATACTTAAGTAAATTTAAAGGCTTTCAAGAGATGTAAAATTATTCGAGGTTAGTGTTTCCTCCTAATGGTTCGTGCGTTGCTGCCACAAAAGGAAGTTTAGTATGCACGAATAGAAAGTTCGACGTTATTCTATAGCACGTGGAAGAGATCTGTCACGCGATTTTCCCATTGCGCTAATGTATCGCGGGAACGTTCAGGTGTTTTATTCGTTCGGGATATTAGAGAAACTAGTTTTAAAAATTTGTTGAAAAATTTTAAAGTTTCAGTTAATAGAAAACAAACTTCGAAAAGAAAGGAAAAAAAATAAACCAAAAAATACAACAAAATAAAGTGAATACTTATGTTTACTCAACAAATGGGATTCATTTTCCATCAGCAGAAAGTTTCTCTTGTGGTCAATGTCTGCTCAACCAGATGTGAGACTTCTGAGACTGCGCAAAACTTCCATTCTTGATAGTGTACAGGTTCGTTCTGTTTTTTTTTTTTTTTTTTTTTTTATTGCGTTACATAACACCAGATGGCAGGAACATTATTTTAGGACTGAACTTAAACTTTAACGATATTTAAATAATAAATTGAATTAAGAGATTATTAAGAAGGATTAAGTGTTTGTTGTCCAGTATGGACTACGCATGCTCTTGACGGTTCCTTGAAGTCAGAGGGGTTGGAGACGAGAAGAAGCTGCAGGATCGAAGTATAATAGACAGACAAATCAAAACTTTTAAGATAATACAAAATGAGATTATACTTTCTCGCATGCACACGATCTTTACTTCCCAGAAGACTGAGCTTCTTTTTGGAATATCATAGTTGGTAAATTACTTTGATCCACAAGAAACTAAAAGAAGAAATTAATAAAGAGATATTCGTGGCAATTGATTTTCGGAGGCCAAAAGGGATGGTGGAATATTAGATTACTCTACGCTGATGAGTTTATTACTATCTTAAGCCTAGACCGATGGATCAGACTAAAGATTATCTAGTTAGGATTAATGGTTAGTTTGGCAAGAATATTAGGAAGTAATCTAAGAATGGATTAGTTTAGTGATGATCTGACAAAATTCTGTAAATCTTGCTTCAATTAAGTAAGCACATTGACTGAAAGTAAATGTGCTTAAATCTAATTATTAAATCTCACAAGCAGTAACGCTAAAGCGCATGAATTTTATTTTGGCTGCAAATTAGGTGGTTAACACAAGAATTGGGCACCTCATTTATGCTCCATGAATTAAACAATCGTGTATCATTTAATTCTAGCTAAGACACGGGATCTGGGCTTGAAGAAATGGAATTTACTGCAAAATGATACAACTGTATCTGTATTTTGTAAAATGCAAAAAGAACTTTTTTATATTTTGCTATGGAAGATTCACTTTTCTACTATAATGATGTTGATTGATTGCTGGATGCCTCTCGAAGAGAACATAAACCAGAAGAACAGAGCCTTTTCATGAACTCTTCGAAATTAAAAACTGTGCTACTCCAATGCTCTCGCGTGTGGTACATGGTTATAATCACGGTCCTCCCAAAGCAGATAATAAAGTCCTGGATTCGAATCTTGTCAACAATGGGCTTTTTGGAGTATTTTTCACAACGTGGCTGTGTTTTTCGGTCCTAAGCGAAGGTCGCATACGTTTTTCGCCCAGAAAAGAGCAATCCCACCAAGAAACACACGCAGTCAGACATAACTAATGCCTCATAACCTTAGCTGCGTATTAGAAGGAGCGGTGGTGGTGGTAAAATTTTAGGAGCATCAGCAACTAAGGCCATATTATTCCATACACAGTTGTGTAAACTGCGTGTTTTTCGGTCGATTTTCTGTTTGCTGGACGAAAAACCGAGCTTCTGGGAGGAAAAACCATGCCACTCTCCTGAGACCGACTAACTTGGCCACGTTTTGAAAAAGGCCCATGAAAATTCCTCACGTCATCAACGGAACTTGAACTCTGGTATTTTCCACCCGGTGTGGGGAGGATGGCGACTCTACCAACTATGCTACCCACGAGGGCTAGTTGCTTACCACACTACGTGCTGTGGTACTCCACAATGGAAACATATAATTATACCTATCAGAACACGGAACTTCGTTTAAGAAAAGTATATTATCAATGTTATCGGGATCCTGTTAGGTCACGATCTGCACATAGAAAACATTGCTGCTGTTTGTGCGAGTGAGACAGTTACGCCAAAACCATCATTACCAAACTAAATGTGAGAAGGGAACAAATCTTAGATGTAGATTCCAGTGAGCATAACTCGAATTCGTCTCTAAACTGTGGTAGTTAGGCAATATCTTTGTTAAGTGTAATAGATTAGGATTAAATTGGAAATGAATGTACAATAAGCATAGTATTTAATGTTTTGTTTCGTTAGAATGGAAAAAAGTTGCCAGTCATAATTGGGCTGAATCCAAATTAATTTTATGTCGGTAATGTAAATAAAATTAATTTACTTCAGGGTACCAGAATTCTAAAGCATGCTCAGTACTGGTCTTTATGGTTAATCCTTTTATTTTTTAATGAATTATTATATTTCTCATGATACCTACTTTTTTTAAAAATTGAATTTGAAATAGTTTTATCGAAGTATATTCTGATAAAATTTTGATATTATATAGGCGAAATAAAGTCAAATTTTGTATGAAATTATTAAAATTGTCATTAAAATATTCTTTATAAAGAAATAATTACGTGTTGCTTTTGTAATATAAGGAGGATGCTATAACATGGAAAATTTCTTTTTGGGTGCTCTTTTCTTTGGATAAATATACACACAGATGAGGCCCCCAGTTCTTGCACAAACATTCGTTCCACACCAAAGATGTCAACATTGTGAACTATCTTCCATTAAGACAGAGAGGACAGAAAACACGAAGAAATTTGTTTTTCTTTCGTGTTCGACATTCGAGAGATGAAAGGAAATTTATAAACCTAAGAGGATTGCGTCTGCATCATGGAAGACTCTTAGTTCCTCAACAGTCAATATTTAAAGAAAGAAGGAAAGTTGAAACATTTGTTTAGTATACCTGTAATCGCATTTTTTAGAGCATGGCAGGCATGGCATAGTCAAAACAGATCTGTTCGGAATATTCTTAAGTCTGTATTAACAATAAAAATAACATTTATATTATTTAAACACACCGAAAGACAGAGATGAAAGAGAGAAAGAAATAAAGGAGGGAAAGAAAGAAATAGATAGAAAGAGAGAGATACAGTACTCTTGTAAATGCCAGAAAGGTGTGTGTTGTATATGACATATTGCGTTAGGTTCTGTTGAGTGTCCTGGCATTTGGCAGCAGGGCCCCTGGTGGGACCCCACTTTGCCCGCACACACCGCTAGGAGGTAGCCAAGCTGCCTATTATTCTCTGGCTGGTCTCGGCCAAGGTAGGCTGAGCTTCCTGGACGAAGACCATGTTAAAAAATTGAAGAGAAGACCTGGAGAACGAGAAGAATGGAGGTTTGAATGTGGGGGTAAAAGCTAAGGTGGACAGATAGAGAAGGCAGTCCACCCGAGTAAGGCGAAATAGTGGTTAGAGAGAGGGACAAAAGTCACAGGGAGAGGAGCTCCTGTGTGAGCGCCAAAGGCCAAGCACTCTCTGGGAGTCGGCACTCCAAGGAGTGCCAACCATGATGATACCAGTATAGTATCTTAATATTTACTACAATCTTTTGTCTTAATCTATTATCAGTAGGGAAAATGTTATCCGGCCCCAGTTTGTGTTTGCACTTGAAGGTCGTTGTTCTGAGTAGCTCTAAGTTCAGCAAGCTTTGACCGTCTGATGGTAAAGATAGCTTGCGCGTAACTCGTTAGGGCTTTGTATGTTGTTTCACCCTGAAGCAGGTATGTGTCCTGGTTGCGAGGGTTTCCCTGGATTTCAGTAATAAATTTGAGCCTGCAATCATTGTAAGCAGAGCGCTCATACATGAGTTGCTTCCGCGACGACTCTTCGCCACAGTGGCAGAACGGGTTTCTGTCAATTTCTGCTGAAAGGGTCCTGTGATCAGGAATATAACTTGCAGACCAGACGAAAACCAGGGAGGGGGCTTTGGGAAAGTGATGTCAATGGATGGGAGGAACCTTCTGGTAATTTCTCCTTTTGGCGTGGTTTCCCATGAATTCTGCCAAAGTCCTTGAAGATGTTTAAAAATTTGTTTTCGTTCTTGTTTCAGGTCGTTGGTAAGGTCCAGTTGAAGATTTAACAACTGCGTCGGAATTCCCTTCTTTAATCAATGGTAAAGGCCCATTTTAATCACCTTAAGATAGGGCGGCAAGCATCCAGTGAAAACCTGTCGGGCAGGGGTGCTGACCGTGTATCATGCCCTGCAGCTAGACAACAGCATAAATCTCTGTATTGAATCAAGTTTACACTTGTTCTTTTCCAGGGTGGCCGTTGTACACCAAACTGAGACTCTATAACAAACAATTGGGAGAAATACCACTTTATAGATGAGAGACAAAGCTTTATGCTTCAAATCCCAGTCCCCTCTGCTGACTCTTCTTATCGTAGCTACATACTTTCGGATTTTCGCGGACAAGTACTTCAGACGAGAGTCGAAGGTAAGACCTTCCACTCTTCAACGCAGACAGACAGAGAGAGAGAGAGAGAGAGAGAGAAAGGAATAAATGTAGAGATAGGTTAATAGAGAGATGGTTATATACAAAACCGGAGAGAAATATGAAAAGTTTCAGTCACTTTACCCCAAGATAGTGGTGGAAAAATACCTGTCAATAAAAACAAAGCTTCTGTGCTGTACAGCCATGTCCACTTTTCTGACTTGACTCGTAGTGATTTCTTTTTGCAAACAAGGACACCCAAATCTGCTTTTCGAAGCCTTTAATGAAAAGAATTCATTTTGAATGAATCAGCAGCGAGCCAGAGCACCATCTGAAGGAACTAAACGGCCTTGCACAACACAACTTACTTTCGAAGGTGTTTTGAAACATCTTTGAAAGTTGTATTCTGAGGAACACTTCTCGAGCATGCCACTTTGGAAATGTTCTTCATGTGGAATCATGAAGAATAGTTCCAAAGCTGTATGGAGAAAATATCTTGAGCAGTTGGGATGAAAGCGTATTTCCTTCAGGATGAAGAATTTCTTACCGGCAGATATGAATGTTACAATGTTGTGGGAGATGTCACACTGTTCTTAGAGTCCAGACTTTTTCACGTTTGGCTGCTCTGTTGTCTATAGAAACCCTTGAGACTGGAGTCCAGACGCTTTCACATAATTAACCACAATGTCAACGCTCACTAATAAAAAATAGAGAGATCCTTTGAGAATCAGTTTTTGCAATAAAATTGAAAAATAATTCCATTCAGAAATATGCCAATACAAAACTTCAAAATGGTCTTACCTCATGCTGGAATAAAAAAGGTTAACTGCAGCCATTATCAATCCACTGCAGGATGGAAGCTTTCTCAACGACTCGTGTTGAGGGAAATGGAGCAAAATCTGGCAGGCTGGTCCAGTGCGGGTTGGCAGATCGACCGTATTTAGCAGTCGGGGGCTTGAACCCCCGGTCTACTCAAAGAGCGTGTGCTGCTGCACTCCCGCTGATGGCCACTGGGCTACGGATGCTGGAATACTTGTTGTTATCTCTTTCTTCTCCTTATGTTTTATTTTTTAATTTTCCATCCCGTAACGGATACTGGTACCAGGTGCATGAGGTGTTAAGTCTGGCTATTACTATTATTGGTCGAGGAACTCTGACTGTTCTACAGGCGTCCAGGATTGCGACGTTTTGGAGTTCCTTGTTGCCAGTTGCTGCCAATCCTTATAGGGGTTCTTTGACACCATTCTTGTGGTTGACACTGTGATCGGGATGGTCGTTACTTGTTCCATAGGCCACATCTCTTTGGCTTCCTATCTAAGCTTTGTGTACTTCCTCGTAAGTTTCCGGAGGTTGCTGCTTTTGCGCACCGCTATGTCAATCAGGTAGGTAGGTGGTTGGTTGGTTGGTTGGTTGGTTGGTTTAGGCGCAGCAGTAACTTTGGCCATATTGCGCCAAATATATTGTCTGTAAGTTGCGTGTATTTTGTGGTAGACTTGCTATTTGCTGAAAGAAAAAGCCATGTTACCCCCGCTGTGAGAAAGGCCCATAAATTCCTCGCGTGATTGATGGGATTCGGATTCCGGTCTTTTCTACCCATTGTGGGTAGGATGGTGACTACCAACTGTGCTACCCACAAGTATAGGTAAGTAGCCTTTTGCTTCTTGTCAGTGCTGGTTACGTCCAGTCTGTTGTACGGAATCATCTTGTCCTTTCTTATGGGGCTGTCCCAGCACAACTTGTGGACGTGGGTCTCAAGTGACAAGTACCGTATTACAAGTATGACTAGAGGGTCATACTTGTAATACGGTACACTTTCTTTGATCAACTGGTATTTTTGCGCTAGCTTCTGATGTATTATCCTGGTGATTTGGTCATGTATGTGAGTGTACTCGGTCTGGATGATCATCCTTTCTGGGGCAAGGTGGCATCGTTGACATGTGAGGTCCTTGCAATGTACTTTATGTAGTTCCTGGTGTTGATTACTTGATTACCGGGTTTTGGACGGCGAGCATGAATCCTTGGGTCTCGGGAAAGAGTATCCCGCTAGTGAGCCATGCGTTGGAAGCCTGTTTAGCTAGGTAGTCTTGATGGAGGTCACTGTAGCCTGCTTTGTCCATTCTTATGTCTTCGTTTCTTCCGTCTGAGTGGGTTGGGGTCTCATCGTTGAAGCAGAGCGGTGTATGCCATTGGTCTATCATCCTTATGCCCTAGTTTGGTGTTGTTTTTCTGTAACTAATTCTTTAGGTTCTCAATTGCTTTATTTTCTTGTGGAAGCAGATTGGTTGACTTTCTGAAATGATCCCTCTGCTTAAGGCCTGAACGCGATGACTTTATCCTGCACTACTCTCGATGCCGTAAGATTTCTGCTTGTATTCAATATCTTCATCCGGCTATGGAGGTGGGGATGAAGATGTCGAATAGAAGCATAGAACTTACGGCATCGGGAGTAGCGCTTTGATCTTGGGCGAGGTAAGGTCCGATGAAGCGACTTTAGCGATTCTGCTTTCTCGCCGAGGCCGGACTCGAACTCGGGTCCGTCGGTTGGTGGACCAACGTTGGTACCACTGAATCCTACCATAATCCTGACTTTAAATGGGTCCTTTACTGCGCGGGTTATTTCCATTAAGAATCGACTGCAAACTATTACACCGAATAATTACCTTTATTAACGCAGCACATTCCCTTGTTGGTCAATCAGTGATACTTAGAAAAAGCCCCCACCCGAATCTCTAAATTTTCTTAAAGTGGAAAATTCGTTTTATCCATTTATTTTTTTTTTTAAATTTACGTTGTAGCTTCCGAAGAAGTGTATCTATGTCCCTCCCCATATTTTTGTTTATCATACAATCTTTAATTTTTCTTATATACACAGCTTCTTTAACTGAAACTCCCCACCAAGAAAACTGAATTGTATCTGCCCACCTGTTTGATATCGCATGGTACGTTATCTCACGTTGTTAGTGAAGGACCTCCATTTCATGAAAAGGACAGGTGTTTCACTATTTGCAGACGTTTATATTCAAGGGACCATTTGTATGTTGTTCGGGATGAAAAATCGCTAATAACACAGAAAGAGACGCGCTACTCTCTCCACCTGAGGTCGAAGAACTACAGCTTCAACTGAAGACGATTTTAGAGATTTCAGTAACTGAACCCAGACCTCTAAATGAGTGTCAGTCAACGATGTATCATGATAAATTGATACGAAGGAAACTGAACGTCACAAGATGGCAGCAGAACATTCGTTGGTTAGGTATGCAACATTAGCAATAGGGTGAAAATAGAAAAGATTACAAATATTGTCCTAGTTTCAGATCAATCAAAGCTGGAAGTTTTCGTAATAAAAGTGTGGATGCACAAGTCGAATTTCACGGAAACGACTTGAAACGTAGAAATAAATGTTCAAACATCTTACAGAGATTGGTTATCTGAGAGTTTTCTTAACTGGTCGAAAGAGATCGTGATCATTTTTCTGATACTGCCATCAAACGAAGCAATTTCTTTTACGGTGAAGAAATGGGAAACATGAAATATGAATGAAAGTAACCACCAAGAAACTTTTTTATTCGTATTATCCCACATATCTTCAAATGTAACGGGGTTCGCTCCACGAAATGGCAAATCTGCTTTCTTGACATGCGGTCTGATATTTGAATAGCATTTGATAAGAGACGTGATGGGAGTTTGATCGCTTCAGCAACTTTTCTGCGTTTGGAATAAAAATTGTATCCATCTAGAATATCCAACATGGAGTTGTCACAATTCCTTGCGACGACTCAAATCTGTTGACAGTTCTTTAGACGAGTTTGACCGTCTAAGAATATTCACCTTTTATTTGTTCAAGAATTGAGAATAAAAGGAGGATAAAATGCACAGTGAAATATGTAAAAATGAATAAAGCCAGAATCACAGCCAAGAAACTGAAGGATAAGGTTTAATCTAACACCAAGACAATCCCATCCATACACACCTGTAGAAGAACGCAGTATATTTTAGGAAATGCTTTTTAAAACAAAAGATGCGCTTTATACTCCGTGATATACGGTAGATAATTTTAAAAAAAAAGAGTAAAATCTGTAAAATTAAAGCCGATTTTAATACCATTCGAATTTTTCTTTTAACAACCAGAAATTTAATTGTTAGTTTAAGATATTATCTATAGGGGGAGAAAAGACCTGAATTCGAATCCCTTCGATGAGATGAGGAATTTTTATGGCTTTTTTCACAATGTGGCTGAGTTAGTTGGTCTCAGGCGAGGGTAGCGTGGTTTTTCTCCCAGAAAATCGGGTTTTTTATCTAGCAAACAGAAAATCGAAGAAATCGGGTTTTTTATCCAGCAAACAGTTCTGCCATAGAACACACGCGATTCTCCTAAAACTGTACAACAACAAGAAGACTTCTAAACGTTAAGAATATATTGAAACGTTTTCTACAGCCGGGACTAGAAAATTAATATTTCCATCTTATTTTCTTCTCAGTTACAAATAGAATTTTTGTCTTTCTAATGCTTTCATAAATGAGAGTTTAATATTTTATCATTTACGAAGTTCAATATTCGGTTCTTTCTCATTTTCTTTTCTGTTCTTTTTGCCTCGGGCATCGGCAAGAAAAGTGGAAAACATGAGCACCGTATGTTTACATTTTCCATTTATCTTACGTCAATACGAAAGTCCTTAGAAATTTTCCTGTCCAAAAAAAAGGAATCAATAAGGAGGAAGAACCCTGTTTCTTATATTCCACAATGCACAGCCAGCCCTCTAGAGATAAGAACTACCTAAAACTATTCTGCCTTGCACTTTTGTTTAACTCAGAACAAATTGCGTTTCTTGCTGACATAAGATTCAAAATCAAAGAGCAACGTTTTATCTTTTTCTTTATAACAGCGCAATTGGAAATATAACTGCCACAGAGGCATTATGGTTGCGACCTGGATTTCATTTTGCTGTCAATCGCGCGAAATTCTTCTAACCAGAAAACTCAAAGACCAAGTATCGTTAATACAGAGCACGTATGTGAATGACTCTTGAGAGATGGATATTTACTTTGTCCAAAAGCCAAATAGCCCTTTAATGTTGTGAACTTCTTTGCGTCAAAACATGCTGTTTTCTTGGATCGATCTTATAAGAATATCGATTCGAGAACCCCATTGTCATCAACGGAAATTTAAGAAAAAAAAGTCCACAGATCGAACTGCTTGTGTTGAAAACAAAAAACTTCACTTCAGAGAAACCTTAAGACAAAAAATAAAGTAGGTCACTTTTATCCTCGTGCTTTGCCGGGATGTCTTTTCGAAGATTCAGTAAATGGCTCACACAGCGTCTCCGTATTTGATGTTTTAATTGAGATTATCTCACCTGTCACATCTGCTGCTCCTTCAAGGAGAGGCTCTCCTGTCGTGTTCCCGAACTGAAGTTTGTTTTTTTAACCCTTCTTCGCAACGTCTTGTTGTTGATGGAAGCAGTTTCGCGTCTATCAACAATTATCGACGGTGTTTCCTTTGAAGAATGATCACAAACTTTCCAGTGCCAGATGGCAGATAGTAGAAAAGCTGGATGAGGAGAATGCAATCCCCTTCCCCGGTCCCCCAAGTGGAGATTTTCGCGCGCGCATTGCCACATTCAATTCTGGGGGAAACGCTGGTCGTTAAAAAGAGCCATTAGATTTTTTTTGTAGTTCAGCAGGAGATACAAACCTTAAACTTAATCTTAGGATCAGTCTTTCCTTGGGGAAGAACTGTTTAAAGCATTCGTCTGCACTGGAAGAAGAGAGGCGACCAGTTTCGTAAATCTC
The DNA here is from genome assembly GCF_048544385.1 of Mastigoproctus giganteus. Lineage (NCBI taxonomy): Eukaryota > Metazoa > Arthropoda > Arachnida > Uropygi > Thelyphonidae > Mastigoproctus > Mastigoproctus giganteus. The sequence continues at coordinate 69,313,023 of NC_143588.1, read as the reverse complement.
TTTAATTTGAAAAAGAAAAGGTTTCCTCGGCGTAAAAATAAATGACACGTGTCTTTATGGGCGCCTTAAAAGGTAATTTTGACGCTTATTTATATTTCAGAGTGTACAGTCAAATCCCCTGCTTCACCGAACATGATTACGATATGTCGGCGCTCTACAGGTAGGACTTATCGAAAAAAAAAACGAGTCTGGTTTTTGGAAGGACTAGGAAGGATTGTCACCTTCCTTCTTTTTTGAAAAGTGGAGAAATTCGTGTCCAGGTTCAAACCCAATTAACCGTGATCCGAGCTTTTTTCGTTTTAAATGATGATGGATGAAGAGCTGCGCACATATTTCAGCGAAAGCTAAAAGGTATTCATTTCCAGCCTCTAAATATCAGTTCGCGATCCCCAAAAGAATAACACGAATATCTTTATCTAAGATGGATTGATTCCATTACTGCCAAGTTGAAAACCTAATTATGTTAGAGGAAGTGAAAATACTTTCGGTTGTTGTTGAGGTAGAAAAAATTTCAGAAATACAAAGTGCAAGAAGGAATTTATTCAAATTCAACTGGTTCTACCAAACTCTTTTATCTGAACCGTAGAAATGGCTTTCAAACATGAATGTCTTAAGATTTGGACATCATTTTAAGTTGTTTTATCATTTTATCTCTGGAAACCCACACATCGTATGGAATTAGTTCTCTCTCTCTTTTGTATCTCTCTCTTCCATGAGAGTATAGTGGTTTTGCCAGTAATTTGGAGAGTCTGGATTCAAGTCCATTCTGACTCTAACCCTTGAGGAATTTCTAAAGTCTTCTCCAATTGAGGCTGTAGTTTGCAGTTCTCAGGCCGAGGGAGTAGGGTTTCTTCTGTAGGTTATTCTGGGTTTTTCAGCCCTACAATTTCAGCAGCCCATGAACACATGTAGCAGACAATACACAATGACGTTATTGTGGCCTAAGTTGCTCATATGCCTAAAACACAGCAACAGCAATGCTTCTCTGTTTCATTTTATCTTTCCTTTTCTCTCTCTCATTCCTTCCTTTCTATTTTGGCTTCATTCTTCCCTTCTTTCATTCCTTTCTATTTCGTTTTTCTTTCTTCTTTCTACCTAGTTTCCTTTTCCCCCCCTTTTTTCTGTTTCTTTCTTATTTCTTTCTTCTCTCTGTGTCCTTCTATTATATTTATTTTTGTTTCTGTTTCCTTCCTCCTTGTTCGTTTCTTTCTTCTTTGTTTCTTTCTGTTTCCTTCTTGTTTGTTTCCTCTTTCTCTTACTTCTTTCTTTTCTCCTTTCCACTTCCTTTGTTTATCTCTCTCGTTTTGTTTCTGTTTTTGTGTGAGGGAAGAAAGAGCTCTTTCTCATAAATATAAATTCTAGCTGAACCCCATGTTCATCTGGGAAGCTCTTCTCTTGAAAAGGGAGTGGATACTTTCACTGATAATGCAACAATACTGAAATTGTAACAATAGAACAGGAACACGATTTTATATCGCATCTATTTCACAATTCTTTTGTGACCAGGTTCCTCTTTTTAAACAGAAATATCCCAAGTGATTTCGCGTCTACATTTTCTTCGCTGGGTCATTTCTTGACATTTTTGAAAGCAGCAGCCACTCGTGTACTCGAAAACAAGAATTATTTGATATAATCGTAACATTTTATTTGACAATGGCAGGGGGAGGAGTTCCAGGTAGATCCCCCACACTCGTCGCACTGCGAACGATTCTTCGTGGTAGCAATCACAGTTTCACTAATCAAAAAACAAAGGAGCATTCTCAGATTTCACTTAACTCCTCATCCGGAAACACGTGCGTATTCGAAGAATAAGAAAGGGGGAAGAAAGGAAGGAACGGCGCAGAAGGGGAGCCATGATTAAAGGTCGGTTTCCTCAGAAGGGGGACTCTATCAGAGGCTGGTGAAGAGAGTCGTCGTACAAATAACTTCTCTTGATTAAATTTTGGTCCGAATAAATTCACGCGAGGATAAAGCAGCGTCCGTATTAGCATGCGATACGCGATCCTCGTTTAAATGAGAAGTACACGATACGGAGCGCATCTTCTGCATCTGGATGCCACTGACAGATTCATAAAGAAACATGGGAAAAGTCTCGCAAGAAAATAAAATTCCCTTTAATCAGAATCTGCAGAAAGTAATGAGCACCAATTAAGAGGATAATTACTCTTGACTCGAACGTGATTTAGTATCCCCGTGTGAAATGAAGAATCATTGCCCATGTTTTCTTGTAATACCACTTTCCTTTCAAACATTACAATAACCTTATTCATCGGTTTACGAGTGTTTTCTTTTTCCCCATTGTGTAACACTTTGGTTAACTAACAGCGCCTTAAATTATAATTAAATCCTTTCTCCTTTCGCTGGCTGTCATCTTTAAATTAGAAAGTAACGAGCATTTGCAATTTTTATTGAGCTGTCAATGTATCCTCCAATCTCTCAAAATCATCTTATCCACAAAAATGTGTTCTCGCAGATAGCACAGTGGCTATAATCACCAAGCTTCCTCCACCGAGTAGAAAAGTCCAGGTTTGAATTTCATCAACTCCAACTTTTATGGGCTTTACCCCTCCGTGGCCGAGTTAGTCGGTCTCGGGCGTACCATATTTTTTTTTTGTCCACTGAAAACAAGCAAACTGAGCAGAGGGCATACTTAATTTATGGACATAATACACATGGATGAATGAGATAATTCTCATCGGAAAGACTTTCTCATATTCAAGAGAATTATCAGATCACGTACATCCTGCAATTCTTAATTTTCCCCACTGGAGATGGCCATTTTCAGAATGATAATGCGACCATCCATTGCACAGTGTTTGTTCGCTTGTAATTCACGGAAATGCTGGCTAATTCAGTAGTATTCGTATTAGTAATGGCCGCATGGTGCAAAAATGAAAGCCTATGGCTTATGCTGCACCAGCAAAAAAAAAAAAAAAAACGGAATAAAACAATGATAAAAATAAATAATAATAATTAATAAAAGAAAAGGAAATTAAACCTATCATCCTATGCGTTTCCCTCACCCGAAGGTACTATCCAGATTCCAGATGACATTTGAATTTTCCCAAACTGTCAGCCTCTACCACCCATTTAGGCAACTTATTCCAGTAATTTATAACTCGCTGGCTGAAATAAAACTTCGTGCAGTCCAATCTAAACATCTCCCCCCCCGTAACTTGAATTTATGTCCCCATCATTTATAATCTTGAAAATTTCGTCCTCATTCATTTTACTGATGCCTCTCAGAGTCTTAAACACCTCAATCAAGTCTCCTCTAAGGTGTCTAGTTTCCAAACTCTGCAACCCACATATTCGAAGTCTTTCTTCATAAGGGCGCCCTTTTGCTGATCTCACCAGGCGAGTTACCCGTCTTTGTACCCTTTCAAGAAGCTCGATGTCTTTCTTTAGGTGCGGTCTCCATACTTGAACACAGTATTCCAAGTGTGGTCTAACATAAGCCTTATATAATGGGATTATCACGTCCCTATCTCTACTTGCAAAAGTTCGATAGATCATCGATAGGACACCATGGGCCTTCCTTGCAACCTGTTTACAATGCTCAGAGAATTTCATGTCTAACCGTATCGTAACACCCAAGTCCCTTTCCTCCAGTACTGGGTTTAGTTGAACTCCACCAAGTGAATAAGTTATTTTGGGATTACTGTTTCCCAGGTGTAATACCTTACACTTTGTTGGATTAAAGCACAGCTGCCATTTTTCTGACCATTCTTGAAGTCTATCTAGGTCTCTCTGAAGAAGCTCAGCTTGACAGTGATCATTAACTACTCTACCAATTTTAACATCATCTGCAAATTTAGACATCACGCCCTCTATCCCTTCATCAATGTCGTTTATGAAAATTAAAAACAACAGTGGTCCTAATACTGATCCTTGGGGAACCCCACTTCTTACATAAACCCAATCTGAGGAATAGCCATTTATCACAACCCTCTACCTCCTGCCCTGAAGCCATCCTTCTATCCATCTAAGGATTTCCCAGTGATTCCAACCTGTTCCAGTTTATAAAGCAACCGCTCATGTGGGAATGAGTCAAAAGCTTTGCTGAAATCTAAATAAGCAATGTCGAAATTATTCCCTAAATACAGCTCGTGAGTGACCCTTTAAAAATAGCGAACCAGATTTGTTAAACATGATTTTTCCTTAACAAAACCATGCTGAGTATCCTTGAGAATTTCAATTCGATCCAAATGATCCTGAATTCCACCCTTGATCATTGCCTCCATGATTTTCCCTACTACTGAAGTCAGACTGACAGGTCGATAATTTCCAACTTCACTTTTAGAGCCACCCTTATGTATGGGAGATACATTTGCACTTTTCCAATCCAAGGGAATCTCCCCAGAGTCTAGTGATGCTCGCATAATTAGCCTCAATGGTTCAATGCACTCGCTTGCCGACTCTCTTAAGATTATAGGGTATATTCCATCAACTCCAGGAGCTTTACTGCTTTACTGGTCTGTAGGCTCGAAAGTTTTTTCATTAAATAATCTTGCGAAATTTCAATATCATTAATTACATATTTTTCAACTTCGCTCCCACAATTTCCCATTGCCACAAAAGGCTTTTCATTTGTAAATATCGATGCAAAATAACTGTTGAGTTCATCTGCAACGGCAGCTGGTGTATTTATTACTGTCCCCTTTCCCTTACGTAAAGGTCCGATCTGGTTTGTCCTGCTCTTCTTGGCATTTATATATGTGAAGAATTCCTTATCCCCCCCCCCCTCTTTGCTCTGTTTGCTAGTGATTTCTCATAAACTGCCTTTGCCTGTCGAACCTTTTCTGTGGCTCTATTACACATCACCTTGTAGCTGTTATAGGCTTCAGTACTTTTTATTGCTCTGTAACCTTTCCATGCCCCCTTTTTCTGCTCAAGTAATGTGGCAACTTCAATATTCATCCAACTTTGAACCCCCCTCGTGGAGTATTTTTTAATGGTATATACGCATTCAAGGCATCTGTGATTAATGTTTTAAAAGCATACCACAGTTCAATTATATTCATTCTCTGTGCGATATCTACCCAGTTAATAGAGGCCATGTAGTACCTTAAGGCATCGTAATTTCCTTTCCTGAAATTAAAACCCATTCCTTTTCCTTTTAGTACTGCTACCTCTCTCATCATCATCCACCGTAGAACTCCGTGATCACTTCCTGCTACTGGTTCCTCTACTGTCAGCCCTGTTGTGTCATCTGATTCATGGGTGATGATGAGGTCTAGGATATTCTTTTCTCTAGTACTTTCCCTGACATGTTGATACAAATAACAGTCATCTAGTTGATTTTAAAAATTTTGTTCCCCATGTCGAGTTTCCTTCCCATTTACTCCAATCAATTAGAGGCAAATTGAAATCACCCATAATAAGACATTGACGCTTACTTGCCCATTTCACTTGCATGTACAGGCTTTCGTCATAATCTTCACAATCACCTGGTCTGTATATTACTCCTACTCGCATTGTACCTTTGTTTCCAACTATCTCACACCATACAGATTCTATACTAGCATGTGAAACGTGTGAATCCGGGAAAGCTATCGTCGCACACAGGCTGCTTCTGATAAGTAGCATTACTCCACCACCCCTTCTATCTACCCTATCCTTCCTAAATACATTATACAAGCCGTACTGAAACTCATCATCCCCAATTTCCGGGTGGCACCACCTCTCCGTAAGCCCTATTATTTCCGCGTTACTTGGTTTAACCAGCAGTTCGAATTTGCTCATTTTGTGGACAACACTTCTAACATTACTATATAAACAATTAAGACTTACTGTTCTTGTATATTTAACTACCCTAACACAACCCTTGAAGTTTTTTAGGCTCTCTTCCCTGGCATTAGCTACCCGCTCACTTGAGACGTTTCTGTCCCCAGAACATCTAAATATGTCCAGTTGGGGTAACAGATAAGAACTGTTAAGGTATGTGCAAGAGTTACTTTGACCAATATTATCAGATAAACGCGTGTCAGTATTACCCACATCCTCCCTAACTAGCAGTTTCCCTGAACCTTTAAGATATCCTCAATAATACTGGCAATAACTTTTGCACCACCTTTGTTTAAGTGTATCCCGTCTCTACGAAACAAATTCCTTCTACCTACAAGTGTGGGCCAAGCTGATAGAAATTTCCCCCCAAAAGCCTTGCAGAGTCCAAGTCTTCAGTTAATCCACAAGGCTTTTAACATATAATCCCTCCTATCGTGTCTGGGCAGAATTGCAGACACATAGACATTGTGACCTAGCTCACATGGTCCTGTATTTTTTTAACAAATCGTCAGATTGTGTACGTTTTAATGTCATTAGTTCCCATAATTTGCTCTTCCCAAATATCACGATCTGAAGCCCACTAAAATTGTGTGAAACGTGGAAAATGCATTAGAAGATTGTATATGGATGCATGTAGTACGCCAACAGGGAACTTAAGGAATTATTGATACAAATTTGACGCTAGATAAACTAGGGGAAATGCCACCTTGAATTCAAGATGTAATTCAGGAACATTGGTGATCTTACAAGGTATAACTATTTCGTTTCTAATATTTTGGTCGGTCAGTATGTATATGTGAGAAGAAACGAATGGCACTATCATATATATGAATTAAAAGTTAGATTCTGCAGCTCTGTTTCTCCATCTCCAAGTTTATAATGTACGAAGTGGGACAAGTTCTTTGTGGTATGAATTATTTATTAGTTTAATTAATCTGAAAATTAATTTACATTTTAATTTAAACACCCGTTAATTTACATATCGTGTACGGATAAATTTATTTAACACACCATTTGTCTAAGAGTAATTTAACACAAGGTTTCACGGGACTTCTGACAAGAATTCGTTAGTTCTTTCGCAAAGAAGGAAAATTTTAAAAGTACCTTTGTTAAAACAAATTCTAGTGTGTGTTTGGGAGAGTAGATTTCTTAGAGGTCAAAGTCTACGCAGTTTGATAATTCGATTGAGAATCAGAAAACAAAATCAAACTGAGATATCCACTTCGATGAAAAGATTGACTCCAGCATTTCTGAGGTCATCACACTGCACGTTCTTTTATGATTATCATGAGAGCTTCTTTAGTTAATCGAAGAACTTTCCAGTAGAAAAATAGAATAAAATACTCCACAGGATGTCATGTACAGTTAAAATGCTCTGACCAATACTGATTTTCTTTTTCCATTCCATTTATGTAATGGCGTTTGTTATATTGCGTGCAATCTTTCAAGGAAACTAATCTCGGCTCTCTAAAGTACACGTGGGTAGAAATCGTATAAAAGAGACTGAGGATAGAGAGAAGAGTAAAAATCTATCGCATTATTGATTAAGTCAACAGTAACACATAACGGAGAAACTATTCGAAGTCTTTGCTTTTCCTCAGTGGACAATTACGTCTTATTGTAGATTAAGTTGTCCCCCTTAGCAAACCAACAATTTCCATGTGTGTTGAGGATTGAAAACTATCGAATGACGTCTGCTAAGCCAATTTGTTCGACAGAAATCACTGCTAGTCCAAACAGGCTTTAATCTGTCATGGTGAAGGGTAAATAATCTTTCTTGAATTTTGGAAACAGGAGTAAACCTGTTTATTGCTGTAATCGGAAGATACATCAAAATTCTCAATGCAATCGCAACCTTCAGCGTCAGTCACAGTGATTATGCATTTCAAGACTATGGAATAATAATCAGGTTTCATTGTACAATGAAACCTGAATGTGTTGAAGAGTCTTCGCTGTCTTAAACGAGCCCTAACTCCTGGTAAACATCTTTTTCGATTGATGTTATAGGGGAATTGGAAATATGAACTGCGTGGAAGTTTGTTGTTTCATGAAATTAGTTGCTGAATCAACCTGAATCATTCATCTGAAACTAGATACGTTGTACTCAACTGACTACTTTGATCGCTGCAGTACGAAATTATACCTTCTCTCTCAATTCTGTAATTTTCATCCTCACCAACGTACCACCGGGTGAGATTTAAAGTGAAGCTTTCTAATGATTAAATTTGATAATAAATGTTTTGAAAAGTCGGCCATATTTAGTGTACTTCTAAAACACGTATGCAAAGTAGCCATTTTATCTTACCCGGGGTATGCCGGATACTGTGATGGATTCGTCTGCGATATTTGTAATCCGAGTGGATCACAGAATACCGTGGAGTTTGGTTATGAAGGTCCAAAGTAAGGTCTATCTCTGGGGATGCAGACTGAAGCCATATCTTGAACAAACATAATTATGTTTAATGACGGTTACTGCGTGGTTAATTGCATTTTGAAAGAAACATTTCCAGCAGGCAGCACTTCCACCAGAGTTGATTTTTAAATAGAAATACGTAAAAACCTAATTAGCACTCAATATAACAGCTATACTCAATACAGTACTCTTTCGGGCATTTTAGTATATTTAGTAGCTCTTAAATGTTCTTTTTTTCGGATGCTCTTTTGGTATTTAGAAAAATATTCTTCAAACTGCATTCTACAGATAAACATACATGCCAAGATCTTTTTTTTAATATTACCAACCTCAAGATAGTCCAAAAAATTTCTTAGCAGTAATTTAAATACGATGTAAGTTAGTTTACTACTTTATAAGTTTTAAAATTTCATGTGGAAAATAATTACAGTTATGTGTTAACGCAATTTCCTCAAACAAATTAGAAGATACTGAAAATGTGTTGACAATGGGTAGCGGGACTCGGATAACGGCTGTGACACCCACAGCCGTCATCTAGGTTAGGTTCTAAACACCCCCATAAACATCACAGCGTGAGAATCAGATAATTCTCTATCTCTGACTGACAGTTTTGCCTCTCTCAGGAAGACTGGAGATTGTTAATTCATCCTTGGGACATCCAGTGTCAAGAGGAGCCATTAGTAGACAACTGGAAGGGGTAGGGGTTGTATATTGCGTCGATTCCCCCTTGTCGTATCTCATCGTGTACAGACTTCAGTGGTGCAGGGATAAAACCCAACTGGCATGAAGAAAGGTGACAGCTCGTCTTTGTTGGTGGTGAATCGCTCCAACAGTGACAATCATTAACAGGACAATGCCCTGCTCCATGCTGCTAATGATATCAGTCAGATTTTCTGAATGTTGACATACTTCCTGCAAAGTTTCCTGATTTGTCTCCTCTTGAGTATGTCTAGGACATGACGAAACGACAACTTACAGTCATGCCTGAACTAGCCCAATCCATAGTGGTTTTTTTAGTCAAGATATCGTGCATTTTTGACTCAATGTCAAGACTCATAACGTACTTCATGCTGATATATGCTCTAATAAATCAGTCTATGCTTTTAGGATGGGATAATTTTTCAGTATTAAGTGTATTATAGTTTTTTTTTAATGGGTTGTTTAGTCCACAAGCTGATCGTGCCTAGTGGCTAAGCAAACCAATATTAATTCGTTGTTAAGAAACGTTTTCACGAAGAGGATTAAAAAGAATTCTAGAATACTGTATTGGACTAGAAGCTTTTTAAAGAATATTTTCTTTAAAAATTAAAACAAAAATTGGCGGTATTTGTGTACGTATTTCTAAAGTGAATGTTGTTCTTCACGAAGTTCGGTCTTTTAAAGACTGGATTGGGAAAATTTTATTTAATGAAATGAAAGCAGCTCTATATTGATTCCAATGGAACAGAACAGTTTGTGTAAATTCACACGTCATCACACTGTCATAAATACACACGTCATACTACATGTGTATTACGTCTGTATATTGGTGTGTTCTGTAGTCGGCTTGCCTGTTTTGCTAGGAAAAACCGCAAGTTTCCGAGGGGAGGGGATCTTATTATTCTTTCCTGAGACCAATTAACTCAGCCACATAATGAAAAATGCCCATAAGTTCCTGGCGTCATTGACAGGATTCGAACTCGAGCAGTTTCCGCCTGGTGTGGGGAGGACGGTGATTATAACCATTGAGCTACCCGCGCAGAGGTAGAGCATCATTATCATATCCTTGCTTTACTAAATCATGCATTTCTGCATGATTTAGTAACCCCCTCCCCCCACAACTTGAAACAAAATTTACGGTTTGCTCTTTGATCCATCACTCAACACAATGACAACGATTTTAACACGACAGCTCTGACACGATTTCTTGCGAATGACTTACGATACGCAAATGATATTATCGAGAAAACAGTCACGTAGGTCAGTTACTACAACGCGTTGCATCATGGTCCTACATGCTTTTACATGAGCGTGCATTGGACTCAATCCTGGAACTTAATTGTCAAACCTTGTTTATTTTCTTTTGAGTTTCAGCTGTTTGATTTTGCACCAATGCAGCTAAGATCATGAGGCGCCAATGTATTGTGTCAATAAATTGCGTGTGTGTGTTCACATACATTATAAATCTCTTTAAAATATATGTAACAATCAGAGATCAATAAGTAGACGCCGTAAGCCTTTGTTTTCGCTATTAACAACGAAACTTCGCATCACGCTAGTGAGTGACGTTTGACAGGAAAGTTTGGCAGAGGAAACTGGGTTAGCTGACCACATGATGAGTGAATTGATCACAAGTAAAACACTCCATCTGCTGAATAATAAAAGCGACAGTGTATCCGATGTACAGACCCCTGAGGTGTTTGTATGGTGACTGCAGGATACCATTTGTTTTAACGTGGCTGGAAAGAGTTCTTTGGTATCTTTAAAACAAAGGAAAAACAGAAGAGGGAGACGAGCGTCTGCCCCTTTTGTCCTCTCATACAACGAACATGCCTTCAGATTATTTTGTCGCAACATAACAGAGTAATTCAAAACCGTGTGTTTCTGTCATGCAGGGATGGTGGATTATTTGACGTCGTATTAGGACAATGCAGTTTTCAAAACAAGCAAACCCAAATACTTGCGGCTAAAGACATCATCCACGTCTAAAGCAGCTCCATTATTTAAACTAAAATCCATAGCACAGGAAACACAGAAATTCGTTCCTTGGTATTAATCGAAGCTCACCATAAAAGATGATATGAGGTGGGCGAGGATTTTATCGTAAATGAAATAACAAAGAAAATGTACTTAAGCCTTTTCCATCAAACTATAGGTTAAAAGGGGATTGGTAAACAAATACTTATTCACCGATGTGTGGAATTTAGAAAATGGATTCCGAAAAATGTGGCCTTCAGTGAGGTTTAACAAGAATTTGTGTAAAGTTTATGGATATTTGGAAAAGGGAGTCTGGAATGTATTCGTGTTAAACAAAATTGTTTCGTTAAGCGAGCTATGGTTAAATGTTTGGCTAAACTGCATCCATTCTAGAATACTGTTATATTTTGTACTGTAATTTGTATTTATATTTATTTATTATAATAAATATTTATTTATTTTTATTTTTATTATAATTAACTTTATTTAAGTAATTAAGTCTGGCTTTGTAAAAAGTTATTTATTTAGTATAATTTGTACTTATATTATTTTGTATTTATATATTAAGAAAATTCAGAAATGATTATTAAATTTATTAAAGAATGAAATGGTTTACAATTGTTTTCGTTGATAAAAAAATATATTTCATATATAAGTTCCTTATATTTACTACAGAGGGCGCTAGACAACCAGTGCCAAGTAAAATTGCAAAAATCGTTTTTAAATCGAAATTACAAGTTTGATTATGATGGCCCATCATGTAAAAGAATGATGGGGAGCATTAGCCTCGCGGTTTAACTAAGAAAAGCGTAACGCTACATAACTTTGATGAATTTTAAGCCTTGTAGCCGATGGCATCTTTCAAAATAATTACGTAAATGGGAAGTTTCAAATTCAAGATGTTAGATGAGGGTTTAAAGTCTATTAATTTCGGGGCTATTCGAGTGTGTGCTCGAGAGTTTTGCACGTTTTCGTTAGGGTTACCATGATTCTTAGTCCGTGTACTAGGTAATTAAGTCTGGCTTTGAATTTATTACAGCGATAAATTCTTAATGCAGAAAGTGCATGTTGAATGCCGGTACCAGATGTTGAATGCCGGTACCAGGAGTCTTTTAATTACGTTTATATTGCTAAGATTGGTGTAATGGAATCTTTTAGCTTAAATATTACCGACAGTCCGTTTGCATTAAGTTAATCATTGTGCTGTGGAAAGTTCGAGTTCATTTACCTGAAACAATGAGAATATAAATAATACTTTGTATTCGATAATTAATCAAAAATCGAATACCATTAACCACATTGAATATTCAGTATACAGAGAGTTTAAATTTGTGATTTATGAGTGGAATGAGTTGTAGATTCACCAAGGTGAGGTGGAGTGCAGGTTCGAACACTTGCTGAGGTATCCTCTCTACTTGCATGTCCCTAATTTTAAAATTATTTAATAAAATTCGTATCGAAAATTAAACGAATTCTTTTAAATAGTTAAAATTAATCAGCTTTCTCAGTAGTATTTCTTTAGAGATGGCTGCAGCCTGCAAGGTAGTTCGCTTTTAAAATATAATTTGAATAGTCATTATACTAATGGGAGAAAAAATTGCAAAGAGCGGAACTTCTCAATGGACAGACCTCTGTTATGTGTGTGTACAGAGAGAGATGGAAAGATTCAATGAATATGTACGAACAGATCATCGAGGAGAATACTTCGATAATTTTGAAAAGCCAATATTTATCATTTCTAACATGGAGTGGTTACGATTATTGGAAAATGAAAACAAACTGGTTTTATGACAACCACTAAGATATGAATTGAAAACAATTTATTACGACCTGGGGATAAATTCAGCGGTAGACTCTAAAATAACGATGTGTCTTTATTGACTTAGTTATCCTCGTCAAATAACATGAAAATCGTCTTGTTATTTCGGCTCGCCATCTTTTATATTACTACTTTCAATAAACTGGACCAGATAATAGAGAATAAAAAGTTAGCAAACTATCGTGAAATAATCAGTTCATAACTTACTGCACTTCTAAACTTCTCTCCTTGAGAAAAATTTTCAAATATCCTCACATTCGCTCGATTAATATCCATTGTGATCAATAGAGATTTTGCACAGCACTTAGACCTGCTTACCCTGCAGCGGGTCCACACAGTGTGATGAAATAGTCCGCGTGCAGCCCGCGGGTTGGACACGCTTGATTTAAATTTGTCAGCGTAACTCTCCCTATTTGGAATGAAGCAAGGATGCCTGCTTTCCCCACGTTTATTTAATATATTTGCAGAATGAATAGCGAAAGAAGCATTTGATGGTAAAATAGAAAGATAGGTGGAAGAACGCTTAGCACAGTGGAAAATATTAGCTGGACGGAAAGAATGAGTAATAACGTGTAGGAGAAGAAAGAATTGCTAAGAAGAATTAGAAGACAACGGCTACAATGGATTGAACACACCATATGGCATAGAGGAATGTTACTGGACATGCTGGAAGGCAAAATAGCAGGAAAAAGAAAACAAGGAAGACCAAGAAATACCATCATAAATACAATTCTGAAGGAAACTTGTCTTCGGAGATATGCAGAAGTGAAATACCTAGCACAAGGCCGTGAGAAATGGAGCAGCTCATCAAAGGGGCAAACCAGTCGAAAGGTTGATACACTGAAGATAAAGAAGCGCAACACTGAAGCAATTCCTGGTAAAATGCCTCCAACTACGTTACCAATTATTAATCATTATTCTGATCATTAATAATTGGAATTAAATTACTCTTTCGATATATCTGTCATTTTACACTAGTTTTCGGGATGAAGTCCAATAGGAAAATAATTTCTTTAAGTTAAAGGAATTATTTATTAATTAAGAATTAATTATTTATAATAATTCTTAATCGTATTGTTGGAGATATCTTTAAGAGAAAACTCTTGAAATTCCTAAGAGAAATCTGCGTCAAAATATATCTTTAGTGACATTGGGTTAACTGTCCCACAAAAACCTTTTTCGCTTAAAACTTCGTTTCTTGCCCTTGTTCCTAAAAGCGCCTGTGCAAGAACAAACATCAGCGTGTCTCACAGCAAGGCCACAACGTAAACAGCATTCAAGAAACGACAAAGCTAGCATGGTATTTTGGTCTGTAAGAAAGTCGCTGGTATTGAGTAAACACTTCAGATTCTCTTTCGATCGTCCAAGGGATCTATTGATCACGTGGACACATTCCTTCTTCGTTCTGGCGTATAAGAACGGTCCAGTCGGCTATAAGCAATCTACTCAAGTCAACGATACATTCTTTTTTCTCCAGCGTGGCGGATAATATTGGACTTTGGTATTTTTCCGCTATTGCGTTAAAGGACAAGACAACTACGACACGAAATTACTGTCATGGCTAAGTGTTTGATGATTCGTAATCCAGCCAGAAAGGTGACATGCAGTCATCTGATAAGTGAGCAGAGTGAGTACTTACAGGAATAATTGGGATACATGGATGGAGAAAGAGAGAAACTGAAAGCACAGAATCTCTCTCTCTCTCTCTCTCTCTCTCTGCCTCGCTTTTGGAGTAAAGCATGTCAGGGTCATTCTTTGAGGATCGCCATCTCGGTAATAGCTACGCTTCAGAAAAACTTCGGTAATATTCCACATCATCGGACATCGTAATAACATCAGCACCTCATGTATTATTGAATATCTACTTTCCTCGGAGTCAATTACCTTAAGTGGATTTGAAGTTTGGTACTTGAAATTCTACCCCTCTAAATGTTGCCACTGTTGGATTTTCTTTTCTATGGCGGCTTAGGGAAAATGTCCTTTAAAAAAAATCGATGACATTTTAGAAATGTTGGTTATGAATGTGGGTACGATGAATGGATGGAACCTACAGGAAGGGTACGAACAAATTCTTTGATGTGCTCTAAAGAATATATTTGTAAACTTCTTTCCTTTTTTTTTTTTCTTCACAGAGTAAACGAAATCATGGAAGTGGAGGAGGATAGCTGCGCATGTGAACAGATTTCGTTTCCTGACGCAAGAAAACCAGTCACTCACCGTAAAAAGAGAAAATGGAAAGAGGTAAATAAATTGTTTAAAAATACTAATATGCATTAGTAATTTCATTTCTCAATTTATAAATGAGATTTATATTTCGATTTTTAAAAATATTTCTTATCGTTATAAGGATAGACTGCTCTACAATATTCTGATGACATATACTACCCTGCCAAAAGATTTGGACACCCCTGTCGAAGAATGGCTCGGAAACATTATTGTAAATTCGGTGGGGGCGATGTCATGGTTTAAGTCTATTTCTTAGGACTCGAGCCGTTAATTGAAGCCAAACACCGGCAGTGCGAGTGGTATTGACATTTTGGACATTTCCGTGGAACCCACACTCTGGCAGTCCTATGGAAAATGGAGTCTCCATAAATGAAATCTAAAACTTGCTTGGACAGACAATCCACACCTTAATTTGAGAAAATACTTTTGGGGTGAAATGGAATATCGCATTAGGGTGTAGCCGATGTACTCCTTTTCTACAGCTGAACATGCTATTTTGCACTGAAAGAGGACTAAAAATACACAAAGTCCTGCTACTTGCTATAAGAAACTAGCTGAAAGTGCCCAAAGACGTATTGATGACTTCAAAATTGTTCATTAAAAAGCGTGTTTTTTTCCAAACGTGGTGTCTTAATCTTTTTGGGAATGTTGTACTCTTGGCCCATTTTGGAAAAAGTCTGAAGTCAGATGCTCATAGCAATCCGAAAGACCCAGCTTGCTACGTACATACAAACTGTTCTTGAGGATATGCAATTTACAGACACGATACACTGAGCCCCAGTGGCGCCAGCGAATACTTTAAACAATCCAACCTTTCAGCAGAGATAGGAGGAATGCTAATAAAAAGAGTTTCCTCAACCGAAATACTACGGCAATCGATTGGGTGATAAAACCATGCTACAGAAAGAAAGATTCCCATCAAGGGCACCACTCTTATTTAACCGTGACTGAAAGAGAAAGGATCCTTAAGTCAAATTAGGATAACGCTGACCATAATTTCATGCTTATCTGACACAGCGGTCAATTCATCCACTGATTTCGTAGGTGTTGGTTGTCCCAAAGAGAAGTTTCGGTTTCATCGCTAAGTGCAGTGTGACATGGTGCATTACCATGTTGAAAACAGAAAAGGGTGTTCCTTATAATTCTGCCACAGTCCATCTGCTGTATTGGTTGCTCTGCTTGCTTGTAGCATGAACCTTATATACCTGTAGCACTTTTATACTTATTCATGCGTGGATTTCGGATATGGTTCATTTTTATTAAATTCCAGTGGTGTCCGGATATTTTGAGTGACACAATGTATATAACTTGCAAATACTAAAGATAATTTCTGCTAACGAATGTTAATCACATTTATCTTTCAAGAAAAGTTTTGAGAAAGTGTTTTACAATGGAAGATTAATCTACATACTTAAAACATTTGCACTGTAAAAGTAATTTTACAATATAGTCTAACAAGCTCTATAAACTACAGCTTGGAAATATTTCACGCTCGACCTCTCTTCTGCTGCAGTAATGCTCAGTAAACGCTTTCAAGTGTACAGGGGTGGACATATATCTTCACCACATTGCAAACAAACCACCGTAAAAAAGAAAATGGCGCCAGATAAAGAGCAAGTTCATTTTTATATCAAGTAACTGGCGAAAGCCGAAGCTATGAGTGCTATAAAATATTACTGTAAGTGGTGGCCAAAGCCATTTTTCTTACATAGCTTTGAGCAATGTCTGTTTGCTAATTAGTTCACTAATCTCATATTGTGGAGGACCTTCACCACGAGTCGCCTTGGTATTGTACTACTTTAAATAACACGCACTGCTCCAGTAAAGAAGTATATTGCTGTTTTAGTTTATTACTGGAGTTTCGACTTTGGAGTCTCATCGCTGAGGAGCAGGTAGGTTGCTACATAAGAAAAATGGCTTTGGCCACTGCTTCCAATAATGGTACATAGCACTCTTGCACGGGCTTTCGCTAATTTATATTAATTTTATTTTTGTGCATCCTCTCGCATCTCATATATTATGGATACTTCTCGTCGCTGGATTGCTAAGGTCTTCACATTGCCTACCTGATCACCATAAGACTCCAGAGTCGAAACCCGGATTTGGGTAGACGTCAACTGAATTGACGTTTTGAGTTCGCTCGCATTAACTTCAAAAGAATCAAAATTGCGGTCTGGGTAGATTCCTGAGATGATTTAAAAGATGGACGTGTCCCTAAGATGATTTAAGGTTGCGAGTTTGTTGGTTTTTGCTTTCGTCTCGTGTTTGTCAAAGGCTTTTTTTAGAGATTACCTGTTGTTTTTATCCCAAAATGAAAATTCCAGTTTCGGTAGGCTTTATCAACTCGGAGCTAAATGGAGATTGGGAGTTCGACCACATTAAGTTCAAACGACAAACATTTTAAATAAAACAGCAATATACTTCTCCACTGGAGCAGTACATTTTATTTAGAGAAATACAAGGCAACTTGTGGCGAGGTTGCCTCCACACTGAAGGTTGAAAAAGCTCGATCCCAATATGGCATCGTCTGAATATATGCTCATCTTGTATGTTGGTCAGCTGACCATCTTTTCGGATTCGGTATATTTTATTTTAGAAAAATAAAATAATAGAAAGAAGGAAAATAAAAGGAAAGGAAATTTGATATGGACATTATTTAGTGTCCTCACTGAAACAGATCACCCGACCAACCTGTTATTAATAGAAATACTTCTCAAAGAAATAACAAGATAGTTTTGGGAAAAAACTGAACTCTGAAATGAAAGCATTGGGATTTCAAAAAAGCTGAATAAATCTTCCTCTGTGCGCCTTCGTTCCTTAGGAAATGCTTAAAATCAATCCATAACGGAAGTATTTCAGAATATTCGGAGTGATGGTCAAACACGAATTTATTACTCGTCTTGTGTGTGTATATGGAAATCTTTCGCTTCTTGGAAGCCGAATCTTCCCCTTGCAAAATATGCATACGTACTATCTCAAAGGAGCTTAGACTCCTTAAGTTCAAAGGACACGTTAGCCCTGAGGAGATTTCTCTACCTGGATGTGTATCGTTATGCAAAAGAAAATCCTCCTTCTCGGAACTGCAGCTCGAAAATTTAAATTCCATTAAGATATACAGAACCGGAAAAACTTTGGCGTGTTCCGATCGAGATCGATAAAATCGATCGAAGTGAGATCATGTGTTAGACTTTAGACCCTCTCACTTGCTTAGTCTGACCCAGTCAGCTTTTATCGCTGTTTTTTCCGTCAGTCTACTTTACTGAAGCGGAAATTTTGATATGTAAAGAAAAGGAAAAAACAATAAAAAGTACGAAACACGTTCCATCCGCTTTTATACTTTCAAAGACTGCTTTTTTGGCAGACACTTTCCAGGAAGAAGATGCAGACGATGCGATGCAGTAAGCTCAAGACAAACCTTTTTCTTTGTATTTCATCCGATAAAGTATGCTTGGATGGTGTTTATTTTAGCATGAATGATGGGTGAGAATCAATCACCGATTTGAACTGAACGTCTTGTTATTTCAGTTTGTCACTTGCCCATTTTATCAACGATCCGGGTACAGGAACATTACTGTACAATTAGTTTTGCTTTCAAATAGAAATTCCTTTAAGGAAATTCCTAGCACAAAATAGAAACAAAAGAGGGAAATCTTGCTATCAGACAAGATACCGTGATGCCCTATGGCTTCGGTTGGCTTTGCGCAAATGTATGACAATCCAAATCTTCGCCATATCTAAGAGAAAAAAAAAACTCTCGCTGCTCTTTGTAGAGCTAAAGAGGAACCGACTGGTGTCCATCGACCTACACTAATACTCAATGCGTGGTAAGATGCATTTCCTCAGTGACCCTCTACGTTTCGGTCTTTGGGTTTCTACTGTATAGTCAGAGCTTAGAATTGTCCTTGACATCGACTATTGGACCCTGCCATGGCTCAACTGCATTCTGAGCAAGCCTTTTATCATCTCCGTGAGCATTATCCACATCTCCTTAAGATGGACTCTTCGGCAGTTTCGTGTGATCAGAACAAGCATCCTCACTCTCGCGTATAGAATTTTCAAAACACTCAGAAGTGATGACTCGCCTTTCCGGTCCCAAGTGACTGGACTTAATAGCCTTCAAAGGAAACATCCTTTGAAGAATTTTTTGACAAGCTGGACGTTGACTGCGAGCGGACGTGCGATAAAAAAAAAAAAAAAAACATCCCACAGAAATGTAATTATTCAAGAAAACTTATTCCTTTGTGTCAAGCCCGAGCTGTTCTTAATTTCCACCGTTGATGACCCTAAGTGTTCTTTCTAAGAAAAATGATCTGCAGCACTTTGGTTAACAATATCTAACTTGACTCCTGTGTGCCGCTGTCTGACCCGTACAAGCTTCTGACGTCTTGCCTACTCCTGTAATCCAAATGTTCCCAAATGTGATGCGATCCCGGTCTTGGCAAACTTAACTGTTTTTATCATCGGTAATTTCACATTACTCTGTTTACTACACTGGTGTGCAAAACTTAAAGATCAACACTATTTCTAAAGGTTACAACCACAAAATCAAACGAAATAGCCTGTGGCTATTTGCATAACTGTGGCCGTTCAGTAGAAAGCTGGTGCAGATGCAAAAATTTGAATCGTAATGAGCAGGCTCACATAAGCAGATAAAAGCAGCAGTTCAGCAGGTATGTGGAAATTACCAAATGGTGAGCACGATTGTTACAGACGTTTTGATTGGTTTCATACAGTGCTACAGACAACGAAATGGCCAGTAGACAATATCTGGATGACTTAACACGGGGTCGAATAATTGGGAAGCTCGAGGAAGGTCGAAGTGCGAGGAATGTGGCTGCAGAGTTTGGTATCGCCCATAGCATCGTCTCGCAAGCGTGGTCGGCTTTCAGAACGACAGGAACAGCTGTTTGAAGGACCAGTCGTGGTCGTCCACGAAAAACAACGCCCAATGATGATCGCTATATACTCCTGCAGGCCAAGAGCGACCGACACCAGACATCGGGATCCATTGCAAACCAGCTGCAAAGGACACAGGATATTGCGGTTTATTGTGGCCAGACGACTCCACAAAGGTGGACTGTTTCCCGACGGCCAGTACGCTGTGCCCCTTTAACATCTACCCATCGGAGACACCGTTTACAGTGGTGCATCGAACACAAGGACTGGACAGCAGCGCAATGGGGTAAGGTACTCTTTACTGATGAGAGTAGATTCAGTCTCAGCAGCGATTCTGGACGTCAGCTAAACTGGCGAGAGGTTGGCACACGATATCACCCCCCAAACATCGCTGAAAGAAATCGATATGACGGTGGAGGTGTTCTCGTCTGGGGAGGCGTTATCTTCGATGGACATACACAACTCCAGATACTGGAAGGCGGAACTGTAAGCAGTGCACGCTACTGTACTGAGGTAATCCTTTCCCATGTGCGCCTGTTCCGAGGTGCCATTGGCCCCCAGTTCGTGTTTATGGATGATAACGCCACACCCCATCGCACTGCAGCTGTTGATATGCTTTTGGAAAGCGAAAACATTGTTCGTATGGATTGGCTTGCCCGTTCCACCGATCTAAATCCCATCGAATACATATGGGACGCTCTGGGGTGACACTTAGCGGCAGGTCCACACCCACCAGAAAATGTTCACCAGTTTAAGATGGCGCTGACAGAGTAATGGACGATGTTACGGCAAGAACTTACCAGCAGCATTTTTCTAAATATAGACAGGCGGTGCAAAGCTTGCTTCGACATTAGGGGGGGGGCATATCTCCTACCGATGACCACCTCTTCCCTTTGTTCCATCTTTGGCAGTGATGCATCTGTATCATGGCAGCCAGTGCTATGTTGCCATTTTTGAATAAAGTCCCTCTGTACCGTTCTGCTTCCATTGTTGTGTGGGTGTTGTTTCCTTCATTTCTGTACCTCACGAGGTTCCTTTGGTATGCTTTTCCCATATCCCACAGCCACTCCTATGAGAAGCTACAGGTGAAAACCTGACTGGTTTTTTTTTTTTTTGGTAGTTATTGGCGCATCGGCTTCTGTGGCCATAATGCACCTCCCAAGGTTTTTGCAGCACTTTGATCCAAGCCCGAAGCGGGATTCGAACCCGCGACCTTTGGGTTACCAGGCAGGCGCTTTACCCACCCGGCTAGCCCGGTCGGCCCTGACTGGTCCTTAAGTTTTGCACACCAGTGTATAAGTTCGCTGAACAAGTAATTTCCTACGTAAATAAAATAATTGTGTGTTATATCCCCCCCACAGTATGTACTGCTGTTTTCGGGAAAAGTGTTCACTTCAGATTGATTTAAAGAAAAAAAGGGTCAAGAGGTTTTACTTTGAGATTCATTAAGTTTATAAGTTTAGGCTTTTTTCCTCTCATATTTCCCACTCATTTTACCTTTTCTTTCCTTTCCCCAACCTTCTTTCCTACTATATTTTCCCCATCTACTCTTGATGGCATTGAGTTCACAGGTTTTTCCACTAGGAAGAACTTAATGACTCAGC
This sequence comes from Mastigoproctus giganteus, assembly GCF_048544385.1. Classification (NCBI taxonomy): domain Eukaryota; kingdom Metazoa; phylum Arthropoda; class Arachnida; order Uropygi; family Thelyphonidae; genus Mastigoproctus; species Mastigoproctus giganteus. The sequence continues at coordinate 69,291,602 of NC_143588.1, read as the reverse complement.
TGCCCTGGGTCGCAAGTTCATTTAAATGGAACTCTTCGAATTTTCTTCCTTCCTTCCCCTTGCTATCCACTGTAAGGTGCTTCCGTCCTGGTTACTAAGAGGTTACGCATACGCGTGCGCGCACGCACAGACACAGAGTTGCCTTGGGGCAAATAAACGATATGAGCAGGTCCACTGCCGTCAAAAAAATAATTTAAAATTTAATTTTCCTCCTTATAATTAGAAGCCCTCGCGGGTTGCGCCGTAGTTATAATCATCGTTCTCTCATACCCTGTAGAAAAGTCTAGGTTCGAATCCTGTGCGAGTTAATAACGCCCTTGATTTTTAACTCCCGAAAACTTGGACAATTTTCGTCCTGAAAAGGCAAATCGACCAGAATACAAGCAGTTTACAAGCATAATATACTGTGTTATTTGGTTTTTAGGAGCATTAGCAACTAAGGCCATATTGCTCCAGGAAATGCGGTGGTCATTCCCTGACCTTTCCGCATCCTCCGTATTTGTTGGAGACAGGCTCGAACCCCGGTCTAATCAAGAAGCGTATGCTACGCACTGCTGCTCCTTCCCACCTGGCTACAGAGGCGCCCATAATATACTGTGGCTATGAATTATTTTCTTAACACGAAACTGAAAAGCCTTCGTTAAAAAGATTTCATAAATGGAAAATATAATGTACACACAATTTTCTATAACTATTCAGTTCAGTGTCTTTGCGGCTAGCACAAATCCCCGCATATCCCCGGAGCAATATGGCCTTAGTTGCTAATGCTCCTAAAAACCAAATAACTAACTAACCACCCCTTCGACTACACCACTTACACCAGAGCTCGCAACAAGTGTAAAGCAGTTATTAATCAATCCAAACTAGATTTTGAACAGGTTAAGAGTAGAAAACTTGCTTCTTGTCCTAATGGTAGCCGACATTCTGGTCTCTTGCCAAAGCTATTGGCCGCAACTTTTGTCCATCTCTGCTCCCACCTCTGTCAAAACCAGATAGTTCCGTTGTCACTTCAGCCAAGGATAAAGCTAACCTGCTAGCATCCCATTTTTCTTCCAACTCCTGTATTAATGATCTTGGTAAAACACCTCCCACCATTCCCAACACGCTCCATTCAATGCCTCCTGTGGTCTTCTCTCAAAACGATGTCAGAAGGATTTTGACGAATCTTGATACTAAGAGCGCTTCAGAAGAGGGCAGTTAGGTTAATTAATGACTGCTCTCTAACAGAGTATCTCCACTCTGTCTCATAGACGTACTGTTTCTGCTGCATGCCTCTTCTACAGATACTGTACTTCCATGGGCACTGTTCTTTTGAATTGGCTTCTATAATTCCCGCTCTCTTTCAAAACAGTCCGAACACGTGCCGCCACCAGCCAACATCCATTTACTGTCCAATTTCAAACTCACAGAACCAACTTTTCATCTTCTTCGTTTATTCATTCAACTGCTGTTCTCTGGAACAACCTTCCTTCATCCGTATTTCCTGAAAATTACAATCTACAGAAGTTCAAGTCCAATGTCTACAAATATCTTCTTTCGTCTTCTCAACCTCCAACTCAAGCACGGTACTAAGTACTAAAGGTTCTAATACCTCTCGTGTTTGAGGTTTTCATAAAAAAAATACCTCAGGAGAGTCTAAGGACCGATGACCAAAAATGCACTGTGCTTCGATGAAGACATTTAATTGATATTTCATTTTCAGTTAATGGCAGTTATACGTTACTGTCTTTACCGCATCACTTCCTAGAGATCAGAAATACTTTACACTATTTTGCCAAAAGCATCCGGATGCGGCTGAGAATTGGGGAAAATGAGCTACCCGCCATCCTCATATCAGGAACACGTATAAAAGCAACTGAGTTGGCGCTAACAGATAGCAGATCAAAGAAATACAACAGATGGGTCGAGCAACTGAATTCTGTGATTGCCAACTGTGAGTCACCAAGGAAAAGTAGAACTATGGCGTTTCAATTTGGTGATTACATCAGCTGATAATCTGTAGTATTGGTTTTGCTAATGTGACACTGTTTTCAAATTCTAATATAAAATAGGATGAAGGAGAATGATATCTGGTATTGTATCGTATCCAATATGGTGTCCATATTGTTTATGAGACTGTAAAGTACTACAATAAAGAGAATTCTGTTTCATGTTCCGTCGATACAAATAATTCAACAGACAAATACAATACATGCAATATCCTGAAACCCATCAGGTTGACTGCGTTAACAGAGATATCGAAATGTTAACACCAAAGCATGAAAGTATAAAACTCCTGCCATAATATCGCGTGAGAAGGATTGTTTTCGTTTTTTTTTCTTAAGTTAAGGATTTTCTTGGTCTAAAAATACAGTGGCGTGACTGGAATTCCGTTCCAGTCACATTTTGTTCAGTCATGAAAGAAAATAAAATAAAATAAAGGATATTCTAAGAAAAGAACTCAGAAGAAATTTACGTTTGTCTTTCGCATTTGATTCTGACAACTCGTTCGCAATTTGTAGCTGGTATTAGTAGAAGAAAAAGACCTTTTGTTGGTTCCGTGTAATGCCGATCGCCGCGCTTCCAATTACAATGGCCTCTAACATATATCCTCGCCGATGTCACAGCGAAATGGTCAACTGTCACCTTATGTTCCTAATATTTCACTGCTTGTTTCATCTTCTGTCAGTATACCTATATCAGCGGTACGCTTCTCTCCTTAGTCCAGAAAAGATCTCATGTGTCCTCTCTTGTCGCATACAGAGAAACAAAATCGATACAAATAATTCAACAGACAAATACATGCAACACCGCAATATCCTGAAACAAATATTTAACATAAATTTTACCTTAATCTAGCAAAGTTCTCTTTACTGGCAACCGATATCAAAATAAGTACATTTTTATCAAATAGGGGCGGTAAAGTTAGAATCCTATGCGATCCATTACTCATTTATTCGAATTTTTATTTTTGGTTTTCCTCCACCAACTTCCCTCATATATTGAAGAATCTACAATTACTCACCTTACAGTGTATTAGCGTTGTTTCGAATTACCAAGAAGAGTAGCAACAAGGCTGTTCTTCTATGTCGTATGGAAGTAAAAATGCTTTTATTGGTATTTCTTGTGGCCGAGTCAGTCGATCTCAGACAAGTGGATTTTCATCCCAAAAACAGGAATCCAACTAAAGGATACTGTAGTTAAACGAGACTACTGAAACCTCATGGCCGTGGCTGTCCACTTGCTTAATCTGAAACAACTCAAACCACCAGAGGAGCTGTCTACCGGTCGCTAGATAACAACACAGACAGTTACAAACAGAAAGATTAGTTCGCAGAATGATCTAAAATACTACAAGCTCTTTGTCTAATTAGTTTAATAACAATTACAGTATATTCACACTTCATTATTTATTTCAGGTCCTGAAATTGAATACCTGTGTTTTAAATCTGAATATAAGAGGGTAAATTAAAAAAGTAAAAGCTATTTATTTTTCTATAAAATCAAGAAAAGGAAAATATACAACTTTTAGTTTGTATACAACTTTCCCAATTTAATTTGCTTCTCCAACACGTCTCACATTAGTCCACAAGCTTCTGAAAATGGTGACAACACGATGGTGTACTTGACGCTGTCATTATGCAAAGTAAATCTCGTGATATCACTAATGACGCATACGTTTTAGATAAGATAAAAGCAGATGCGTCTACAGTACCAAGCGAAAGACGAAGTAGTACTACAAATGAGAAACCTGATCTAAAGGAAAGCATCGCAACAGTTTCCAACATTCTCACTGATGTAACAGTTTCGACATACTGCAAAGCATTCGCAACACTTTTGCAATACAAATGGCTGTCCCATCGAGTTGACACACCTGATATATCAGTTTGTTGGTCGGCTGTTGCTGCATGCCACCAACACACCCTGGTAGTCTTTTTTGGAACTATTTTACCTTTCGTTTTCGCATGGTCTGTTTCAATTTTCATCCATGCGCAGTTGATTGCGAGTGATGCACTTTAATTATAAGCTACATAAAAGGTCTATATTCAGTTGACATACAACACAGTATATAGTACAAAGTCTTCACTTTATTAAGTACGTCTACCCATTTCATAAAATCGACCGCTTCCTCATTAACAGCATCACATGTTTGTGCCATGCGATGTAAAGATACCTAGGGATGCTGGACGTGTACGGGAACAATGCAACACAAAAGATTTAAGCGACTTTGTATGTGGCACGGTAGTTACTGACTGCCAGATTTACTGGTATATCTCGGAAACTGCAACCCTGCTGGGATTTTCACATACGATTTTGTCTCAAGATTGGTAGATTAATCCAATAACCAAATAATCAATAACATCCCATTAACGGTGTTCCTGTAGTCGGGTGCAGCTCTGAAAGGGCTTCATCGGCCTTTCGCATCAATGGAAAAGCCGACAAAGCTGATAAGACTTGTGCAGAGCAACACAGAAAGGCTACAGTCAGTTAAATAACAACCCAATACAACAGTAATAACCAAACGCATTTCAGAACGCACAACTTGTACCTTCTCACAGATGGGGAATCACAGCCTACGACTGAACTGGGTTCCACTTCTTTCAGCAAAAAACAAGAAGGTTCGGTTATAGTAGGCACGCAAATTCCGGACAATAGAAGAGTGGGAAAACGTTGCCTAGTCTGTCGAATCTCAGTTCCCACAGTTTCAAGAACTCGTTTTGATAGGATGAGTCTATGGTCCCATATTCATGTCTCCGCCTGAACTACCTGCGGTGGCTAGTTGTTCCAGTAATCTACAACTTGTTGGCTAAAAGAAAAGTCTGGATGGCACAGGTTATCTGAAAATTGTTTCTGACCTGGCGCATCCATTCATGGCTGCAGTGTATCTATCTGCGAATGGGTCCTTCCAACGCGATAATTCGCCATCTTAACAAAGTCAGAATTGGTTTCAGGAACTTGAGAGCGAATCAGCCTACTGCTATGGAACTCTCACTCATCAGTTCTCGGTTCAGTTGAGCACCTTTGGGATGAGGTGGGACGAGCTCTTATAGACATCCGCAACCATTCAATTTGCAAAACCTGTGGGAAGTAACTGAGTCAATATGGACCAGCATTCCTGTGATACGGTTTCAACACCTCCTTGGGTCCGTGCAACGACGGAGCTGTACTGAAGGTTAGAGGGGAGGGAAGGTCTATTGGCTATTAGGTAGATGTACTTAATGTGGTACTCAGTGTACAATAATGAAACAGGATGATACGACCATATGGCCACTCTGTAATGAAGCTATTTATGCATTTCAAATATATCCATGATGAATAAATATAAGATAAATTTTTGAGATAAAGAGTTATTTCAAACGAAAACCTTTAAGCTTATGAAGAAAGTTTATTTGCAATGTAAACGCTGCACTTGCAAAATACAGATGCATAGAAAACTTGGAACTGAAAATAATGCAAATTATATTTACCTTTTGTAGTAGTAAAGTTCCGCTTATTCTTTGTTCCTTTATTTCTATTAACTAAACTTGTATTGTTACATTATGCTTAATTGGTTATGTTCCTAATGTTATAGTTAATACTACGTTAAGTTGCATTTATTTACTGAGTTAAAATTTTTATGGAAGGATTTTGAAGTGCATGGCTGATATGAGACACTTTAAAATCCTTGCATGGTAAATATTCGAAAGTCCGTAGTGGCGCTGGTGGATATAGTAATGGAGCGTACCATTAAAACAACTATTGGATTTTAAGACTTCTACTTAAAGATGATTATTGATGCTTTCTTGATGTTGGTGACAATCGATATACTCGGTTTTTCGCTGAGCATCTGAATTCGGGCTATCTTTCCTAATTTGTACCGTGCTGCAAATCGGTAGCTCAGAAGTTCACGGTGGCCAAAGATAAGTTAAAAATCCATACCTTCATTGTTCTTCATTTTATTCCTTGATGTGACTTTGGTCTTTCGAATTTTTGTTAGTTTACAAACTATTGCCCATCGACCTTAATATTGTACAATTTTATTATTATATTTTATTTTGTGTTTCATCGGTTCTATTTAAATAAATTTATAAGTAATTTAAATATCTAAAATATTGTAAAGTTGATAGCACATAGACATCGTACTTGGTGTAAAGTTTCACAATTTTATTGTTCAATTTAATTCCTCTGTTACAGAAATTCAATTTCTTCAAGCACAAAAGCAATTCTTCTTCCAAAGATAACTATACCATGGAGTACCAGTGTCCTATATGTGTTCAGAAGAGAGAGGAAGCTGCCTTCCCTTGCAAAGTGGACAAATACGAAGAAGAGCAAAGAATAATTTCTGAAAAACGCGCCATAACAACACCCACATCGGTTGAAGAGCTAGACATGGAGAGCGGCCCACGCCCGAACTGCGACTGTCCAAAATGTCAGCGTTACAGAGGAGAGAACCCACTTACAGTTGAGCTTCTTCCCATGGAAACCCAGGTTACGCTGCAGTCCATGATGCAGGAAACTATGTTGATGTGTAATCTTTTGTAAGATTCCAAAAATTGTCTTCCTGTAGTCAAATGAATGATGTGGAAAAGCTAAAGAAACTCGATTAAATTGCAGATTAGCAATTTTAGCAGTAGCATGAGCCAAATTCTGTTTAAATATTAGTAGTCTTAATTCTCTTTTCCCTAAGTTTTATCATTTCTAATTATTACTTTTCTCATTTTACTTTTTTACTCATTTTTTTCTGATTTCTACTCCCAGTTTTTCATTAAAATTTATTCCTATTTACATTTTTATAATTTGAATTTTTCTAAATCATTTTGAATTTTAATTCTAACCATAATTTGAATTTTAATTTTAACCATAATTTGAATTTTTCTAAGTCTAGTTTTGAATTATAATTGGTACTACTTTTCATAGTAATTTGCGTATAAACATCTAGAATTGCGTCTAATATTGAGTATAAACATCTAGAATTACATCTAATATTGAGTATAAACATCTAGAATTAAGTCTGCCATTTCTTTGCTAAAAAATTCCTACCTGAAGTGTTACCTAAACTCTCATAATTCGATAACGGCCCAAAATTATGAAGATAGAAGTGGAACAGCAATAAAATTGTCATTTTAAAACATTCCCTCTATCCAACATCGCCCCCCAAATAAAATTGTGTGCTGCGTTTCATTTAGAGATGAAAGTGCAAATGTTTTCGAGGGAGGAAAAAATCTGATATTCAAACTTTAGTACTGCATATGATTATATTAACCGATGGCATTTTTATTGTAATATTTAATGGTGCTAATCCTCTTCCGCATTTAGCCAGTGTAATGATAAATTAGTTTTCACTGTATCAGTGAAATATACTCCTTTAAAGAAGGTCTGCATATCTAACATACTTATTCCACCACATCTGTTTGACTACAAGAAGACTGAATATTTTCCACACCCAATTGTAGTTCTGGAAGTAATGTTACCATCCACTGTTAGACTTAGTAACGTACATCTGGTTGCAGTATTTTGGTAAATTAACTGACACGCACTTTATATCCTTTGATATAGCACTACATAGTTTTTGGAAGAAAATTTCCATACTGAATCGATGAATCAAAACTTCAGCCATTTTAATGGGGCATTTCATATTTACTATAGAACATACTTTTTCTGTATTAGGACGATGAACGAGTCGTAGTTTCCCGAATGATAGGAGCAATAAAGTTCCAATAAAACTTATAGCGACATTATAAATAAAATTCGTACAAATTTATTTCTATTTGCCAAATTCAGAACTTAAAGCGAAGCTTTCAATTACAACTTGACTGTAATGAAATCAGGTACTATAATATAGAATAAGTGAAGGATCTACAAAAAACTAATTTTTGATTTTCTGAAATTCTTATATGGCTCATAAGGTTATAATTAAATGTCAACAAAATATGTAGCAACTATTTTTAAAGATTAATTAATAAATATTGTTTCGACACTGAAAATATTAAATACCCAAGTAAGAACGTCAACCGATAATCAGTCATTCACATCGTGATTGGACGTAGATTATGCAGATTCACTTTGAATTCGTGCACATGACGAGCCCACTAATTACGGTCGGTTTTTTTTTTTTATTTAAGGGGAAAAAAAAAATTAACTGTAGAAGCTGTGAGTGCCATATCTAGCAATGATTGATGTGTTAATTACCAAGGCACTCACTGGCGACTAATTCGGCTTCTTTAAATAGATTCTATTCGCAAGTACCCAAGTCCGAACTTCTGCATTCTTCTTTGAAAGAATTTCCATTATGAATGAATAATGGAACCTAACATTCTATTCGTGTAATGATTAAGTCTGTAGGAAAAATCTTTACCTATGAATGTGCTACATTGTGCAGGTATCACTGAATAGTTTACTAGGCGCACACTTACCAAAGGCAGTAAAAACAGAAAATAAGGAGTTAAGATATACGATGATTATTGTCAACGAGTGAAAGATCCTGTTTCAAATGTTTATTACACTGGGTGGAAGGAAAAATGACCCTACAGATGTCATGCATGAAAAATAGTTGAATCGATTGTATTACATTTTTATAGTGAAGAGAATCCATGAGCACTAAAGAGGAGGAACAAGAGTTGTAATAGCAGATTTTTTCAATGTGAGGAAGAATGTTTTGGAAACCTACTTTCCAAATTTCTTTGAATTTAGCTGGTTGCATCCGAATTGAGTGCGTGAGTCATCTTGAAAAATACCACTATATTATCCGTTATAAACACTATTTCAAGCCATATTGTATTATTCTTGGCTAAAAATACGTATTAAAAAGCTAAAAAAGTATTATACTGAATTTTATTTTTACCTGTGCTTTATAACCATTAAAAGATACGGGTCAATATCAGGTCCAATGGAATGTCTGTCATCAGATTTTATGGTCCAAGTACAAGAAATCATTCTTTGAATTGTTTAAGCAGAGTTTGGTAGATCTATCGATTTAGAGTTATGTATTCAGTTTTGTCAGCATTCTTTGTGCACCATTACAGAGAATATAAAGATGTCTTCTTATGTCAATAGAATCTCAGTAAATATTAAATGCATATGCTTTTATGTCGTATATTAATATTTGGATATTTTTGACTTAATTATATAAAATAAAATCGAAAAAACTCATTAAACTCCTTGATGGAATAATTTAGAAATAATGTACATACTACAACAAAAAAGTTAATTGGATCTGTAATAAATTTAAATAAACATTTATATATATAATGTATATTTATTAAAGATAAAAAAACACCATTATATAAAATACTAAAATAGATATTTTTGCACAAGCTACTTAGAATGATCATGCTAGACTAACTATTAAACATTTTGTATTTGCAAACTTTGCAACTTCCAGTAATGAAAAATCCAGTTGTAAGGTTCTCCCGTCCTTTGATGTGAAAATAATTACGTTTTAGTGTAGCTTCTGACAGTTCAAACGAACAAAAAAATAGTTCGTTGAAAATAGGGATACTGAAAGGTTCATGCTGGTTGCTAATCTTAGTTATATTAATTATCCTTGTGCAATTAGCTAGTAAAAACATTAAAGAAGTTTTGTCTTACATAGTGATAAAAATTATGTATGTACAGGAAATATTTATTGCGCCATAATACACAGTACAATAACGGTTACTTTTCGTCTGAAAAGTTAACTCTTAAATAAGGGCGCCCTCTGGCTTTCCCAATATAAACTATGCCTTCGAGAAAATACGAATTCGTTTTATTTATGGTATATAGAGACTTCTAACGTATAAAAAAAGGCAGAAATAAAGCAAATTTTATTATTATAAAAATATCTATTGCAGTAAATTGTATTTATACTATTTGTATTTTAATAAAGATTTTATTTTAGCAATGTAGAAACGGGTGAATACTTTTGTTAGAACAAAGTAAGAAAGAGCTATTACAAAGTTGGACTTTCGAGTAATCGACTTAGAAGAATGTTTTAACCATTTGAGAGATTAAATGAGTATTTTATAAATAGAATATTACTTAAATTTGTTACCTTCTTTGCTATATGTTTGATTATAAAAAAAAAGTCTCTGCACTGCATTCGCCAGTCCTCGTTATGGCAGCTGCTTTGATGTAAATTATGATGTATCAGACAGTGTTGTGATACTGTGTACAATATATAATTCGAATAATAAAGCAATGGTGCTCTGTTTTGTTTATGTTGTCTCATTACTGTGGTGATATTCTTCTCATTTGTATTATAAACCTCTTCGACGTTAACACGTTAAAATATTCTTTTGAAAAGTTTTAAACCAAGAGATTTTAGACAGGGAATTTAAACAAAATCCACCTCCCGTTTCGAATTAATAAACAAATTGATGATTATTTAACCTTTTAAAATATATTTTTCTTTATTTTAAAATGTTTTATTCGGCATGCAGATACAAAGTTACTAAATGTAGAAACGGGTAATAAAAATAGCTTGCTCGTGGAACTTTGACAGTTCCATCAGAATAAATTATGACAAGTTTGACAGCCGTTTCCAGTACTTGCCATTTAAACTTTGTGAGCCGGTGTTTCCCCTAGACAAATGCAAGAAATGGCAACCTATTATAATCCTCCTCCTCCTCCGTTGGTATAATTTGCTTACCCCTTCTACCATCTGTATGCACATCCCAGAACATCGTTAAACATATTTAGCATATTTTTGCAAGTAAAAAATATGAAAATAGGCATTGCTAAAATCTTATGTAAAATGAACAAATTTAGAGTTACACTAGAAAGTTTAGGTTAACTGAAACTAAAGCAGAATGACTTTGGATGACTTTTAACAATTGTTTATAAACTTCGACATTAGCACGTTAAAATATCCTTCTTGAAAAGTTTTAGACAAAGATTTTGATACTTTTATTTAAAATTGTAATATCACAATAAAATTCGCCTCTAAAATGTCTAAAATATGCATTATACATACTGGCATCGACATTTGAATTCCAAAAAAGAACAAAGAACGACATACAAACACAATTGTATGTCGAAAAATATCAAGTTGAAATTAAGCAATATAAAAGGATTTGCTTCAAATTAAATAAAGTTACTTGTTAGAAAACATATTTTAAATAAAATGAAAGGCTGAGACACATATGATGCAGTGATAACGATTTGAATATGTATGAGAGAAAAACAAAAGTATAATAAAAAAAATTAATTTCGGAACAATAAAAAATATCAAAAAAGAAACCATATGAACAAAATATGCATCAACGATTCAACATGTAGAACCCTTTTGGATAAAGCGTAAAAGGCTCAAGTGTTGTTGGATAACAGACCTCAATAAAAGTTTGCTGTCTGTTTCAGACAGACATTCCAACTTTTGTACACTGGCGAACAGTTTTAAGGTAGAATTTGTACATTAATCCTTTAGGAATCGAATTTAAACTGTGCGCGATAGTGCACCAAAGGTAATGCGCTCTATACCATTGTTAATGCAGTAAATTTTTATTTGAAGAAACGATTATTATAGTCCTACTACTTAATACTAATTTCTTAATTCTTATTTCTTTATAATACTCCTTACTTCTCGATCGCTGCTTACCAATGTTGTCGAAGCTTTTGAATACTTTCTAACAAAACATTTTCGTTGAACTGTCCGATCATTTGGGTCACGGCTTCTGAAAGTTTGGTAAGAGACGAAAGCGGAATCCGAAGCCATTTCATCAACGTTAGAAAGAGGTCGAACTCCGAGGAACTCATATCCGAATTGTATATTCCAGAAGAATTTTCCAGTTTTATTAGTCCATTAAAAATTTACTCGTTGCAGGAATTAGTACAACAGAAATCATAAATAACACTCTTTATGGACATATGGGTTTGAACAGCAATTTGTTTTGTTGATTATTTGGTTTTCGTCTAAAAAACTGTGGTAACAATGACTGGAGAGGTGTCATCAGTTGCGGTTACAGGTCTTTCTGATCTGGAGTTATCCAAAATGCTTTTATGATGTTCTCGAAAACGTTGTGCCCATGTAGACAGTATACTTCGGTCTACTGAACCGACACCACACACTTCCTTCAAACGATTGAGTTTCAGTCGGGTTTTTGTCATGTAATATTTCGATTTTGACATAAGAGCTTTGATCTTCAAGCGTTACTTGACTGACGTTTCCGAGTCATCCATTTTAAAACTCTGTGGCACAATAAGGATTGTAATCGTAATTAAACAAATACTTCCTTCTTCGGCAAGAATCAAGAAGTAATTAATGAGTCAGCAGGCGCAGTGATTTACTTTTGTAGCTATATTCACAGAACAAGTAACTGATGCAAATGAGCATGTCTGATATGCCAATAAGATATACAGTTGCGTGTACACATCTGATTGCATTCTGATATGCAAATATGGGAGGTTTACTCGTAAGTGGAACTGTCTGATCGTACATCACTCAGTTCGGGTGAATGACAAGGGCAGCAAGGATCCCAAATGTCATAAAATTATGATCCCTCGATTATGAAAACAGTTACAGGGAAGAGGATAATTATCTTAATGAACTCTACGAAATAGACCAAGGGTTCCAACACTCTCAATAACTGATAAGGTAAGGTAAGCAGCTGCCGTTATCAATCCACTGCAGGATGGACGTGTCCTCAACAATTCATGTTGAGGGAAGTTGACCATAATCTGCCACGCTGGTTCAGTGCGGATTGTAAGATCGACCGTAGCAGTCAGGGGCTTAAATCCCGGTCCACTCAAAGAGCGTGTGCTACTGCACTCCCACCTTGACCACTCGGCTACGGAGGCCATATCTGGCCCTAACTTCCAAGCGGAATAGACTGAGAGAGCGAGATCTGTATTATTAAAATGTGAACATTTTTATATCGTAAAATATTCTCACAAATAGCCACACATTACTTTTGCCAGTCACTATATGTGTAGAGTAATAAGGCCGTGTTGAAAGTTGTTTTGTCCGATTCTATTCTTAGGAAAGCAGTAATCGAATTTCCATCTCACTCCCATAGTTCGGTCAATCCACTACATGAAGCCGACATTCGATAGGATCAGCTAAGTAGTGCTGCGCTTGCATTACTCAGATATACAGTGGCAAAATCTGTGGGGGCTAGTGAGTAAATCGGAATGAGGAAGGTATTCTTGAGAGAAATTCGAACTGATTACTGCGAATTGACTCTTGTTGGAAAATGATGGACAGAGGTAAATAGACTTTGAGTGAAGAGAATACCTTGGTATAACCCGGAAGTATCATCGTATATCAATTAATAATTTACTCCTTTCTCACGGTAGATTTCTCAAATTAAACGTGTCTAATTACTAGGACAGGTGATCCTAGATTTGCTTTTCCCCACAGAAATAGGCTCTTAACCAATCAAAAACAGGGCCATCAAAAGGGGAAAGGGATGTATATATTGGGACTATGGGAAAAACGAGGGGAGATGAAGATGGAAAAAGGAGCTAAAACTTCGATGATGAGAGATGAACAAGAGGAGGGAGTGCCTGGCAAGTCGGTAGGAAAGTATTTGGGTAAGTTCGTCTTTTAGTTTAGCGACCGGTTATCTGGAATTACTGAACGACCACAGCTACTATTCTATTCCCCGCCTAATATCACATACTAGCCTCTCTCCTCCCAGCTAAATTCACATATGTATTTTCTATATTAAGGCCAGAATGTGTCATCTATTGTACCAACTACTGGATACTGCGTTTCCAGTAACGGCAAACATAACTATATGTCAATCTTACACATTCGCCTATAAATTCGAATAGCTGGATGCTCTTCTACTTATTGTATATTAACGACGATTGTTTACCGAAACTACATGAAGAATGTCGACAGTATGGCAGAAAGGTGCCATGTTACTACTATCCATTAACTAGAAAATGTAAAACTATCCTGAGTAAAGCTAACACTTACAACATAATATAATTCTAATTCCCTGTTTTACTTATTAATGCTTTTACTGTAAATAAATACACAAGTCCATGTATGTATAATAAACTATACCTTGTTTGTTGATCTATCTTTCTTCAGGACTATTCCGAAATACACACTTTTTGATAGCATATATATATATTTAAATAGACTATCATTAAAGGCAGGCTCAAAGGCCAATACACAAAGGGCCTTAGAGTTAATCATCACAACGCAATTCTCGTTGCTGCATTCTTGCCCAACGTCCATCTGGGTGAGTTTTAGAGCACAGAATCTTGTCCTAATTTAACGCTAGACGCTCATATAAAATCCTAGTCTTTCTGGTTTCTCATTTTAGTGCTGGAAACCTGCCTGGGAGTCTTGATATCCGTATTAAACGCTGCCCAGCAGGCGCCCTACATTATTACAGAAAACACTTCGGAACAACTGGTGCTATAGCGCGACCAGGATTTATTGTGTTTTTGCGGGATGAAAAACCACCCTTTGATCAATGCTTATGATCAATTCTAAGAGCTCTAAACTGAGGAGAGTGACAATAAGAGACACTAGAAATAGGGGATGAAATAAAGGGGATTACTGAAGTAGTCAAAAAAAAAAAAAAAAAAAAAAAAAAAAATTTTTTTGACAGCCTGAGTAATAGTCAGAGACATTTTATCTAATATTGTTTTCCCTTTCAGCTGTACAAACAACACAGACGTCTGAAAGTACACTCATACTAGTTAACAATTAGCAACTAGTAACCTTTTGAATTATTTATTTTCAAAAAAAAAAAAAAAAGGGGGAGTAATATTTTTTTTCCCTTGTACAGTTGCTATATGTTGGAACACTTATTATTTTAGTAGTGTGATTATTAACCTTATAATTTCTTTTAGCTCAACGGAAAGGTAAGTGACACTATTTTGGGGGTTTCACAAAATACAGATAGACTCGCCCTAGTTTAGAATCAAAAATATAAATAGGGTCACTTGATTTTACCCAGATATCAGATATTTAAAATGGAAGGTCAGAGCCCCCAGACTTCACAGATTACAGAAGTAGACCTATCAGCCCCCTTGTTTGAGATGCAACAGACACAACCATCCCCTCCTGATCCAGTTAGGTCCCATTTGGCTAATATTGCAGGCTACATTGGTTTAGTGCCTACTTTTTTTGGAAAAGTTGATGAGGGCCCCTCAGTACAAATGTTTTTTGAGACCTTAGAGAGCGTTGGAGAGTTAGCCCTCTGGCGGGACATTGAATTATTACTAGTCTGTAAGGCAAAAGTTCGCTCCGTTGCAGCCGAAGTTTTGGCTCAATCAACCGATTTACGCAAAGAGAAAAATTATAGTGTATTTAAAAAAGCCTTTTTGGCACAATTTGAGAAAACAGAACCATTAGTAACCAGCCTTCACCAATTCGCAACAGCTATACAGGGGGTGGCAGAGCCAATTGCCAGCTACAGTGCGAGAGTGAAAAACTTAGCACTCTTAGCGTTTAAAACTCAAAATGATTCTCCAGAATCTTTAAATATACTTGATCAGGCTATGTTGGCCCAATTTCTCAGGGGGATTTCTAATAAAATTAAACGAACGGTGCTTACCCAGAACCCCCTAACGTTTTCAGAAGCGGTTACAATAGCAAAAAGGGAGGAAACCAATAATGAAATCATAGAAACAAGAAATAGGCCAATTAATGCTATTTTGAGTCAAACTAACAATGATGAAGTCGGGAATCAACACAAAAATTATTTTGAAAACATTATTAGACCCATACAAGAACAAATACAGAACATCCAACAAACATTAAATGCATTGACAATTAACAATCCCACTCATAATAATTCAGAAAACCGAGTCACACCTGTTAATGAAATAGACCGCTATCAAAATTGCAAGACAGTAGCCTATGCACCCCCCCTTATCAGTACTTGTGAAGGGTTTAGTTCACAATATCCACAGCCAAACAGGCAAGGAGACACCGTGGCCTTGACCGCGCAGGTCAGAGGACCTTACTGGAGACGTTCTCCTGCTACACACCATGCTGAGAGGCATCTATTACCAAATACTGCCTGTGGAGCAAGACAAAGGGAGAATCGTTCTACACATCGCGGCCAACAGAGCACCTATCGCCCGACGCCAATTTCTTCTCCTTATCGGTACACAAATCGCGGCGCGAACGAATACACTGCATTACCAAAATTTAGGACGCCCCATGTTAATAGGCAAAGTTACAATTTTGATGGGTATAGAGGCAATAATGCAAATGGAAGGTATTATAACGGTCAGAATAGCAGAAATATGAACTCATATCCACGGGAAAGAAGGGGCATATTTAGAAATGAGTTTAATTTTGATCAAACATCCCCTAAAGCGGTTTTAGGTAGGCCAATTAATCAGGTAGGCAGTGGAAGTTGTAGACAAGGTGCAGAGAGATCTTTTTGACTAAAACAAAGGTCAGGACTAGATAAAAGAGACTGTCAAGGTCATAGAACCGTTTTACCATGTCAAGATTACTATAGAACTCACAAACTTGGTACCCAACATAAAGTAGTGCAACACGGGGTCTATATTTTGGACAATGACGCCAAATTACCGATAATATCCGGATTTGTTCAAAATGTTCCAGCTAAATTTTTAGTCGATACAGGAGCAAGTGTCTCCCTTTTGAGTACCGATCTATATAATAAAATCAAGCACGAGAAATTATTAAACCCAAGGTCACCAGATTTGACCGTAACAGGAGTATCAGGTTACATTGTTCCTATCAATATGGAAATTACAGCTAATCTTAAATTGGATAATGCGACCTTTCAGGATAATGTTTTGGTGGCTAATGGGAATTTTAAGGGGCATTATGACGTTATTTTGGGGTTGAATGTTTTGAGACGTTTTTCCTTCATAGTTGACTTAGGCAAAAAAATGATCCGATCAATTCCATTGAATATTTGTTTAAGAGAAGTAGGTGTTAGGGAACAAGTCATGAGTTCTAAACCCGTGGTAGCTAAGCTCACATGTAAACATGTGCTACCCCCTGCGTCAGAGAGGGTAGTGACAGCATATTGTAACCAACTTGCTGTTTCCACTGAACAATTGGTGCTAACAGAGCCTAATTTTAACCTAAGTAGTGAAGACTTAGCTGTCAGGTGTTCAATCGACAAAGTACAGTCCGATGGATTGATATCAGTCTTGGTGGCAAATTTGTCGGCTGAGCCTTTACATCTTCCAAAGGGGATGGGCATTGCTAGTTTGGAAAGGGTTGAAAATAATCCAGTTACTTTTGCAGGTAAGGAAGTAGAAGAAAATAAGGCATCTCCTGTGACTTTAAAAGATTTTGATCTTGATCATTTGACTGGTGATCAGAAACAAACTATCGGACTTGTTGTATGAATATAGAGATGTTTTTGCCAAGTGTCCAGCTCAGCTAGGAAATTCAAAGGTATTTAAACATAGAATTAAATTGACAGACAGTATACCAGTTAGGCAATCAGCTTATAGGGTTCCTTTCAAGTTGAAAGATGAAGTCCGGAAGCAGGTAAACGATCTTTTGGAATCAAATATTATCGAACCCAGCAATTCACCTTACTCTGCCCCGATAGTTTTAGTAAAGAAGAAGGATGGCACATATCGGCTCTGCATAGATTTTCGCAAGCTGAATGCTAAGACTGTTTCGGATTCGTACCCAATCCCGGATTTAAATCAAATTCTTCAGCTTCTAGGGAAAGCGCGCTACTTTACTTCGCTTGATCTGCAGAGCGGATTCCACCAAATTGAAGTTCACCCCGCCGATCGTCACAAAACTGCCTTCACCACTGGTGAATCCTTATATCAGTTCCGAAAAATGGCGTTCGGATTAAAGAATGCACCATGTTCGTTTGTGCGAGCAATGACCTTGACCTTACAAAATTTGCATAAAGACTCCATTTTTGCTTACATGGACGATTTGATTGTCGCCTCATCCGACTTTGATTCACATCTCCTGAAATTGCGAAAAGTCTTTCAGCGTCTCAGAGAATATGATCTGAAATTGAAACCTAAGAAGTGTGAGTTTCTGAAGGAGCAATTGAAATATTTAGGTCATTTAGTCAGCGGTGACGGTATTCGTCCGGATCCGGCCAACGTCGCGGCAATCCGAGATTGTAAAATTCCGAGGACTATCAAACAAGTCCGATCGTTTCTTGGAATGGCGGGATTTTATAGGAAATTTATTCCAGATTATGCTGAAATCGCCCGTCCATTGACCCAGCTGACCAAAAAGGAAACGCCATTTGTTTGGGATTGCTCTACGCAGCAGGCTTTTGACCAGCTGAAAACTATTTTGACCACTCCTCCGTTATTGGTTTACCCTGATTTCACTAAATCTTTCGTTCTTTCGGCTGATGCCTCGTCCTATGCAATTGCCGCATGTTTAGAATCGCAAGTAGATGAAAATTCAAGACAACCAGTTGCCTATGCTTCAAGATTATTGAAGAAATCCGAAGTAAATTATAGTACAACAGAAAAGGAAGCATTGGCTATTATCTTTGCAGTTATGCAATTTAGACCTTTTCTAGTGGGCAATCACTTTACGCTCATAACGGACCACCAACCATTGAGCTTTCTGCTCAATTTGAAAAATCCTTCGCCCCACTTAGCGAGATGGAGCATGCTGTTACAAGAGTATGACTATAAAATTGTGTATCGTCCGGGTAAAGTGCATTCAAATGCAGATTTCCTCTCGCGACCTGTGTTAGAAGCAGAGGAAAAACCAAAAAGATCAAAGGTAACAAGAACAACTGAGTTAGTCGCTCCCATATCGGCTGATGTAACCATAGAATCACTGGTTATGCCTCAGCAACAAACCAGAACTCTGATTAAAACTCTGCAAAGAGAAGATCCAATTTTGCAGAAGTTAATCGAACAGTTGGAGGGAATACCCCAAGCATCAGTGAAAATCCCAGATTCCTTCTACTTATCTAAAGAGGGAATACTATATCACTACACTTTATCTGACCCTGGAGCGACAAGAGAAGAGCCAACGGAACAACTAGTAGTGCCCGTTGGCCTGAAGTCAGAAGTGTTGAAGGCATGCCACGACAATTCTTTAAGTGGAGGCCATTTTGCGCTACAGAAGACATTGGAGAAACTCAGGAAAAATTTTTTTTGGATTGGGATGTTTTCGGAAGTGAAGAACTATATTGAGACATGTCCATCATGTATGCAACGTAAAGGTTATAACCCTAAAGCCAAAGCAGCTCTGATGAGAGTTCCCGTTGAAAATTCACCTTGGGTGCGAGTGTCATTAGACATTCTAGGACCTCTCCCTATGTCCTTGAGAGGACATAAATATCTATTGTTAGCAGTAGATAATTTCACGCGTTATGTTGAAGCAGTTCCACTCAAAACTCAGAAGGCAGATGAAGTAGCCACAGCATTTATAAACAATGTGATAGCGAGACATGGAATTCCTAAATACATACTCACAGATCGAGGTACTAATTTCATGTCCTCATTATTGCGACAAGTATGTGAAAAATTGAACATTCACCAAATTCATACCTCTCCGTTTCATGCGCAGTGCAATGCTAAGGTGGAACGGTTAAACCGTACCTTAGCGAACATATTATCTCACGTCATAAATCAGACCCAGTCAGATTGGGATGAGATGATACCATTGGCTGTCGCTGTATATCATGCTGCCACTCACAGTTCTACTCAAGAAACACCCAATTTCTTAATTTATGGAAGAGATCTAGTGTTACCATCAGATTTATGGCACGCTAAAGCGAGACAGTCATACTCATCCCTGGAGAATTATTCAGAAGAGATGTGTGCACGACTCCGTAGAACCTACGAAATTGTTTCGGAACATTTGGAGGAAGCTGTCCAGAAACAAGAGCAACGTAGAGCAGTAGTAGCTGTTGACAAAAACATTCGTGTGGGAAATCTAGTTTATCTTTTTACACCTAAGGTGAAGGTGGGAACAACCAAGAAACTAGCTCGCCTGAGTACAGGCCCGTACCGTGTAATCAATCAGACCTCTCCAGTCAATTTTGAAATACAGAATTTATACGTCCCAAAGGACAGACAGTTAGTGCATGTAGATAGATTGACAAAATTAATTGATAGGAAAGTTTTTCCTGATCTCAGAATGGAGGAATCAGAAGACAGTGAATTATCAGATCAAACATGTACTGAAACAATACCTAAAGAAACCTGGATCTTTGATGATCCCCTTGTGGAAGAGTGTGATTGTATGCCCCCTGTAGACCCACTACCAGTGACAACCCAGCTAACTAGAAGAGCTGCAACTATTCCAGTGTCAATCCCTTTAAACCTCCTCCCCAATAAGGATCAAAATGAGCAAACAAAGACAAAACAACCTGAAGCATTAGTGGAAGCTGCCCATAAACCAACCCCGGCACATGGGTATAACTTGCGCAGTCGTGATCATGTGACCCACACTCCACATATAGTAACTATCAAACCTCCAACCCAAAAGGAAGTGTTAGTTCCTGAATCAGTTCCGGAGGGAAGAGAAAGAGCAGAACCAAATAATCCACCCAGTGAGCAGGAAAATATTAATCAAAACGAACAGCCAAGTGGTGTCGATAGAGCACTACAGTGGATGTTAGGTCCGCTTGCATCAAGGTTAGACCCACAACATGAAGACAAAGGACTTGATTTGGTGGGTCTTATTAGAGATGCATGGAAAGATTGAAAAAAAGAGAGAGAGATTTTTTTTTTTGTTATTTTTGTTGTTGTTAGTGGGACGCAGTAAAGACGCACCTGAGTAATTTTTTTTTCCCTCCCTTTATAGTTTGGTTTTCGTGTCCTATAACAAGTGTGACGCCCAATATGAGTTATTTGCTGAGAATGATCATCCTAGGAACTTTTCTCCTGTTTTGTCAAGCTGAAGTTGAAATTTGTCAAGTCAAACATGGAGTGTACAAGTGTGAGATGACCAAACCATCTTTGTCTCTACGAAAATCACTTCCCCAGAATAGTTGTTCAATAATGAACTGCGGAAATTGCCTCAAGCAATGGGTATCTCGAATTCTCCTTGAAAACGGCACTTTGGTCCCACCAGCCCATTTTATATTAAAACAGTCCCTGAAAGAGAATGGCACTTCAGTTATTTATGAGTGTCAAAGAAATGGAGAGAGTTGTGAGTGTAGCAAGGAAAGATGCAAGGGAAGTATTGAGTATTGTTTCGAAACTGAGTGCAATCAGCAAGCGTCATGTGTATGTCAGAGACAACCAGCTGAAACATATTGGCTAGTGGAGTGGGGCTCGCAGACTGTCAGGGATCCGCCAGTGATTTCCTATAAAGTCTGTTTGACACCGCCCGTTGAACATGTGCATCGAATTAGGCACACACGACATGTGTTGTCTGATGAGCAAGCTCATTTTGAAGAGCAAGGATTAGACGTCAAGTTTACAGACCCGGTTTTCTCTACATTAGAAAAGGGTACCTTAATAATAAGAAGGTTTGGCCACGAACGAACTTTTGTAATAGATAAAGAACCATTTCAGGCAGAAGTTCCTCGCGAGTTTATGTTAACCCCAGGACCATTAAAATTTCTTTTTGTTTCCCAACAAGGGAAAATAATGCAAGGAACAATACATTTGGCCGGAAGAGATGAAGGTAAAAAGATGACTTGTATTTTTTGTTGGGAATTCATAAACAATAGACATTGCTTCCCACCTATTGTATCTTATTTAATATACCTAGTTTTGGGTATTCTAGCAGCAATCATTATTTGGTACTCTAAGCTCATCATCGAATCTATAGTGCAAACAGTCAGGGTATTTTTCATGTTGATTAGTGTCATGTGGAAAATGTTTCGAATTGTTTGGCGCCTAACAAGTATGGCAGGCCTAACCACCGGGGCAACTATTAGAACAACCACAGGAAGGGTACAAGAATATTTGGAAGAACATATCCCCATGGAGCCAAGACGACTTTTGCAGGCTGCACCCCTGCAAATCATTGTATACCTATCAGCCCTTATACTTATAGTTGGGTCAACATGTACCAATCACCAGATCTTACATGCCAAAATAAAAGAATGTCAAGCAGACTTATCTCAACCTTGTAAAATCACCACTAAAGCCCGTGTGACTTTGTTAAATTTGGAATACAAACAGTGCTTATGGTTCGTTTCTGACGCAGAACAAACTCTTTTCCAATTGCAGTTAACCTTTAAACAAGTGCAGTGTCATTGGCAGACAAAACGAATGTACTACACTTTCCCCACAGAATTACATCTCATAAGTCAAGTGGCATGCCCCCAGAATGCCTTCTGTGCTTGGGGCCAACATTGTGTGGGTGACTACCTTTTTGAGGGTATCACCAAAGAATCCTTGAGTTGGCCAGGAATTACTAACTGCATCGCAGGAGACAGCGGTTCAAACTGTCTCATCATTGATAGTCAGTCCTGTTTACACTATCGAGTATGGTTAGTTCCAGACTTTACAAGGGTGTACGAAGTCCGCAAAATTGAAGGAGTTTCTTGTCGTTACATAGTTGAAGTTCAGACACGTGCTAATGAGACCATTGAAACTATTTCTCTAAAGAATTTTGCAATTACACGAAATAATATTGAGATTCAAGTCTTGGGAACCTTTGATCAGCCCACCGATATCCTTGAACATCATGTGATTTTGAGGGTAGGTGATAATAGTGAGGCTTATTTAGACCAAGCAGCTTTAGTGTCCAGGCCAAAATACGGAGAAATCGGTGATGTACAAGCAAATTACAGTGTTTCAAAACAGTTCATTTTTGATGACCGGATGATTCAATGTCAGTTTTATGAAGAGAAGATAAGATGTCAAAAAAGTGAATCTTACTTGGAACAAATGGTGGCAAACAAAATCAATAAACTTCCAAAAATTCAAGTTTTTCACCAGTTAGAAATCGAGCCCTCAGGTCGGCTCACATCAACAATGATACAATCAGTCCCATTGACCCTGGATCTGTCATTTTTTGAGTTTGATTTTTATCTGGAAACACATACAGTGTGCCCCAAATTTGTGGAAGACATTACTAGACTAATTGGATGTTTTACATGTGACACACTAGCTACTCTTACTTTTCAAGCATTTTCGACATGCCTAGCTGGAACTGTCTCAGTAAACTTCCAAAACATATTAGTGGCCACAAGATCAGTTAAATTAACCCAAGAAACAACCACTTACACTATCCAGTTCAAGACAGATACTAAATGTCACAAAGAAAATTTGTGCTTAATTGCTCGAACTATCACAGCCTGTAAAGACATAGAGTTTTGTTTGGAAGACCCAACGCTACAAATAAGTCACCCTAACTTTTCACAAGTATCCTATATATCTAGTTTTGCACCAGGGCAATCACCTTGGTCAGTATGGTTTCATCAATTAGTTGGTGGAGGATTTACCTCCTGGATCAAAATACCAATTTTGCTCTTATCTATAGCCTTGTTGAGTATATTTGTGGTTTCTTCATGTTTGGCATGCTTTCGCAAATAAACCAAATGATCCATTTTTCTTGAAGACGAGTGAAAGGGAAGCAAAACAGTGATAATTATGACAGAGAATGAGAATAAGAAGAATAAATGGGAAGTATAACTGAGAAGCGTAATTGCTATAAGATCTTCTGCCCTCCCTCTCTCTCTCTCTCTCCATGGACTTATGCATAAAAGGAGAAAGAAACAAGAGTAAATGAAGCAAATCTTTTGAGTGAAAGAGAAGAGGAAGAGTGGATGATGGGATTTGTACCCTACTTACTGTAAGTATTTTATTGTTCTCAGCCACTTCAATCGGGAAGAATATCAGGAGGGTATTGTTCGCCCTATGGTCCTTCCTGGGTGTATACAGTCGATGGCTGTACAAAAGCGTAACACGTGCTGTCACTACATCGGAAGTTACCCGGCAAGTGCCCTCTGGGGCTGAACTAATTCTTACCCCAGAAAGATTTTCTAAAAGACGACGGGTGTGCGGGGCATTCCGCACCCAGCACATAAACAGGATGCCAGTTATGAGACGCCCTCCTCCCCAGCAGTACCAGGTTCCTTTCAACCAGTGGATGGTAATAGATTTCCTGTCCTCGGACGAGATAGAGGCTACACTCTTCGCGGAGGAAATCGCCTGCATCACCTGGGACAACCAGTTTATTACTTCTTCCCTAAAACCAGGGGCCCTCACCTCACCACATTTTGGATCTTGGTTGTCGCACATAACGAGAGAATACCACACGATCCTTACCATGGGGGAAGCGAAGGCACAGCGCCTTGAAGAGCTCCTTCCCTTTAGAACCGTGGTCAATATTAGGATTCTCACTACTTTTAAGAAGGGATCACTGCCAACGGTGAGGGACCATTCCGTTAGATGTCCATGGAATCACCCCACCGAGCGCTGTGCCGTGTACACGGCTGATTTATACACTCAGTGGCTCGAGGGTAAGGGGTTGATTAAGGCGAGACTGTCTCCTCCCATAACGGAATGGTGGGAGTAATAAAATTTACAGCCCAGGGTGTCAGGAAATTACTATGTAAGAAATATTAGAGCTAAAAAAAAAAAAAAAAAAAATTTTAGCATTATGTAATCATTAAAACCCACTTATAATTATATGTAAATGTAACCTACAGCGTATTTACACCATTAATTAACCAGATATATATTATCCTATTAACTAAAATTATCACTATATATACTTTGTATGATAAATATTTTTTTTAACTTCATTGTTATAATAAGATAAGACAATGTAAACGTCTAAATCATTGTAATCCCACAAATATGTAATTTTGAGTATAAATAGATTCCTAAATTTTACTATTGTAAGTTACTCTGGGCATTTATAGTAGTAAATCTTTATGTATTTTGAAGAGTAACTAGTTCATTTTATGTGTAACCAAAATGTTTATCAACGTGAGTGTATAATAACCACGTGTGTTTAAGGTATAAGCTGACTATATAATAACGGTCAGGAACAAAATTCATATCCAATGCTAAATATATATATGTATATCTATACAAATCATTGAATAATATTGTATGTATAACGTATTACTTGGTATTGAAGCATGTTTAATGCTAAAGGTATATAATACTTTGTAAATGTCTTTAAAGCCAAGAGCAGATACTAATTGTTGTTTATCTCTGTTTCATATCATGTTACATTGGAGAGAAGAGTTTGACGGAGCAGCTACATGCAGCCAGTCCTAGAAGAGAAAATTACCTTAGTGCCCTTTGGACCGTCAGTCTAGTGTTTCTCCAGGAGCTCAAAGCATGGTTTCCCCAAGATTGACAGTCATCAATGAGAGAACACTTTTACAACGTAGTCAATAAAGAACAGTGCGCGATACCAGAGACATTTTTATGTTTTATACAACCTATAGACATTTGTTATTTCATAAACAGAACATTACAGAACATATTAGTGTTTTTGTATCAGTGATCTTGCAGAAAGAAATCTGTGACGACCAAGGTAGGTTGAAGAGACAAAAGAAGGGAGGAACTGTTCTGTTCAAAGTAGCAAGATAACTTTATTGTCCAGAGGAACCCAAATGACTCTTGGAAAATTGTTATGTTATTATCTTTCGATATTGTATTATATATATTAGATTAGGGTAGTTCAATTTGTTAGAGGAGACAGGTTGGTTCTTTCCCCCCCATCCAAAAAGCTCCATGCAAACGTTTTTTTTTTCCATTAGAAAAGCATCTCAAACCCTAAAATTTTGAGCAAGAGGTCATTTCTTTCCCCCCTGCTCGAAAATTTTCGGCGTAGACGGGAGGTGTATTAAAATGTGAACATTTTTATATCGTAAAATATTCTCACAAATAGCCACACATTACTTTTGCCAGTCACTATATGTGTAGAGTAATAAGGCCGTGTTGAAAGTTGTTTTGTCCGATTCTATTCTTAGGAAAGCAGTAATCAAATTTCCATCTCACTCCCATAGTTCGGTCAATCCACTACATGAAGCCGACATTCGATAGGATCAGCTAAGTAGTGCTGCGCTTGCATTACTCAGATATACAATGGCAAAATCTGTGGGGGCTAGTGAGTAAATCGGAATGAGGAAGGTATTCTTGAGAGAAATTCGAACTGATTACTGCGAATTGACTCTTGTTGGAAAATGATGGACAGAGGTAAATAGACTTTGAGTGAAGAGAATACCTTGGTATAACCCGGAAGTATCATCGTATATCAATTAATAATTTACTCCTTTCTCACGGTAGATTTCTCAAATTAAACGTGTCTAATTACTAGGACAGGTGATCCTAGATTTGCTTTTCCCCACAGAAATAGGCTCTTAACCAATCAAAAACAGGGCCATCAAAAGGGGAAAGGGATGTATATATTGGGACTATGGGAAAAACGAGGGGAGATGAAGATGGAAAAAGGAGCTAAAACTTCGATGATGAGAGATGAACAAGAGGAGGGAGTGCCTGGCAAGTCGGTAGGAAAGTATTTGGGTAAGTTCGTCTTTTAGTTTAGCGACCGGTTATCTGGAATTACTGAACGACCACAGCTACTATTCTATTCCCCGCCTAATATCACATACTAGCCTCTCTCCTCCCAGCTAAATTCACATATGTATTTTCTATATTAAGGCCAGAATGTGTCATCTATTGTACCAACTACTGGATACTGCGTTTCCAGTAACGGCAAACATAACTATATGTCAATCTTACACATTCGCCTATAAATTCGAATAGCTGGATGCTCTTCTACTTATTGTATATTAACGACGATTGTTTACCGAAACTACATGAAGAATGTCGACAGTATGGCAGAAAGGTGCCATGTTACTACTATCCATTAACTAGAAAATGTAAAACTATCCTGAGTAAAGCTAACACTTACAACATAATATAATTCTAATTCCCTGTTTTACTTATTAATGCTTTTACTGTAAATAAATACACAAGTCCATGTATGTATAATAAACTATACCTTGTTTGTTGATCTATCTTTCTTCAGGACTATTCCGAAATACACACTTTTTGATAGCATATATATATATTTAAATAGACTATCATTAAAGGCAGGCTCAAAGGCCAATACACAAAGGGCCTTAGAGTTAATCATCACAACGCAATTCTCGTTGCTGCATTCTTGCCCAACGTCCATCTGGGTGAGTTTTAGAGCACAGAATCTTGTCCTAATTTAACGCTAGACGCTCATATAAAATCCTAGTCTTTCTGGTTTCTCATTTTAGTGCTGGAAACCTGCCTGGGAGTCTTGATATCCGTATTAAACGCTGCCCAGCAGGCGCCCTACATTATTACAGAAAACACTTCGGAACAGTATGTAAGACGCCTCATGATTTTTTGTTTTTTTCACCTTATCGCAGAGAATAGTTGGGTGTCTTGAACATGCCGATCGAATTCATGACGGAAGAGATATTGGTACAGAGAGAGACTACCTGATCTGATGTATAAATACGAAAACATGAACCCCACGTCAAACATGTATGCAGTAGCCCCCTTGACGTTTCTTCTGGTAGACAATAATGCTCTCACCATAAAACGCAACTGGTGGAGGACTTATCTCAATACGAGAATTTTCCCAAATGGAATGATCAATGAAGTCATTAGGCTTAAATCGCATTGAGCATGCACAAGATGCTTTGGGAAGATAAATTGTGAGTCGCCAATCCCCCTTCCCTTCCAAAAAGAAAAAATTCGAGCGAATTCCTTGCCTGGAAAAGTAGGTTACAGTACCACCAGTTCCACTGAACGGTCTCAATAATTAACGGCATGATGCCAGTTGCGTTTCTTGGCTATGAAGTTCAGGGGCGGTAATCATGCCGTCCTCCAAAGAACGCACATATGGTTATGGCCAAGCTTCGACAAATTTGTCGAAAATGTGAGTGCCACCTGCGAAAAGTTAATCGAGATGTAATGGGGAAGACTGGCATATTCAGAGGTATAGCTAGTTTTCTGGCGCCCTTGCAAATTTGTGGCTACGAGCCTTTTTACGATATTTGCTAGGCTGACCATATGTTCCGTTTTCAAAGGAACGGTGTCGTTAAAAACGCTTAAATATTGGCGCAACATGACCTATAATCGTTATTATATCGTAGGATGGCTGTCATTGTGGGTAGTAGTCATTCGTGTAACCACAGGTAGAGGCGCGTCGATCGAATGCCGAGAATTCCATCTGCCAGTGGTTACCACTACAGACAATTTTTGTGATAGGCTTTTAACATCAGTTCAGCAATGTGTTGCGTGTCAGTAGTCGGAATTTGTTCTGTGTGCTTGTCGCTTATCGCATACACGCACTTGAAAGTTTTTATTTTATAATTTTAAAAGTTTTAAGCCTCAAAATTTAAAATGTCAAAAAAGACAAATTACGTTTTTAACGAAGACCTTCAAAAAGAACTCAGATTTATTAAACTGGACAATTGGTACAGTGATAAAACAAAATTGGTTTGTCAAAATTGTAATGTTCATTTTTCTGTTGCTCATGGAAGTGGGAGTGACATTAACATAAGGATGCTGAGAAAACTTTGAATTTAGGTTCAAAGCAGCAGCTCGTTCATTGTCCCGTTTTTACCGTTCCCCATCCCTTTTTTGGCCTCAAGGAATTATGGTCACCTAATAATTTGTAAAATTATAAAAAAACAATAATAAGTACAGGCGGACCTCTGTTTAACGAACTTCTTTATAGCGATTTTTTTCTATTTAGCGAATGTATATATTTTTTAATTCATACAGCGGTACGTATATACCTCTGTATACTCCGTCGTATTGCACGCCTCAGAAATATGGGCATCTGCAGCCTCCACGAATATCAAGCGTGTGTACTCCTTCGTTGGATTACACATAAACATCATCGTCCACCCCAGCAAAGAACAACTGCGATGGCAACCGCACTGAACTTTGCCCGACTGCTAAACTTTATAATGGAAAGACGCCTCACCCTAACTGCCAAAATAACCACTGGAATAATCTCGGAGCGAGCCATACATATGGGAACTATGCAGCTGGAGAATCCCTCAACCCGGACTGAGGGCAGCTCCAACACTTATAGCCAACCATAATAGACCAGCCCTTAGCGACCGTTTTCTCCCCAAGCAGATGCTTATCACAGTCCAAGCAATCGAAGGCGACCTCTACAAATTTGTCAAGGATCGCAAATACCGGATAGAGATCCTTGATGACCTAAACTCAACCAGGAAAACTGCACAGTAATGTGGCAGTATAACAAATTTAAAAAGGATGTCCATATAATATTGTATATAATATCAAAAATATTGTATAATATCTTTATGAGTACATTGTGAATAATTTAACTGAAACTTATATTATTGGCCCTGGGGGATGAACCCGAATTTCGATGTAGGCCCCTTCCTCAAGGCCTCTGTCCACCAGCCAATGTGAAGCCCCTGGCATTCCTGCTGTGAAGGGTACATTGTATACCTCCTTTTGTACATAAAGATTACATTCAAAATTAGTTTCCGTACAACGAAGAATATTTTTCATATAACGATTGGATTACGAGAGATTTAAGTGGATACGCATTGTTCATACCTCTGGCCTGTAAACAATTTAGGCAATAGTGGTGTTGCTAAGCATGAATTAAAAACTAAAGAGATTACTATCTTCAGCATAGTGGTACCGGTAAAACCGATCCAACTACCTGTCCCACATACTGAGAAGTCGAGCTGGTCAACTACTTTCTATGTATCCATAGCCAGTGGACAGATCAAGGTGTATTCCATATTCGGACAATAGGCTCTGGTCAAGTAAGCATCCTGTTAGAGATTTAGGAGAGTGTTCCTTTACCCCCGACAAGTGGTCATTTCGCGGAAGTGAATCTTCCACACTTTGCGGTAAGTTTCTATTTCTGTTTACATGGTCACAGGAGTTGAATATCCGAGTGATCCGACATTTTGGACAGTTTCAAAAAAAAAAAAAAAAAAAAAAAAAAAAATCAGATTTAAGAACTAGTGACAATATCGATGACAAGAGGAAGAAAATGAGGGCAACAAAGATATTAAACCTTCTAAACATGAAATGTTGGCAGCTTTTAAAACTTCGTTGAGGCCTTCAGTGTGAATCAAATGTTCCTGAGCATTTCAGTGTTAAAATAAATACTGAACTGTTTATATAGCAAGAACAAAAACATTATACACATTATTTATAATAACTTCTAACTTATTCAGTACCGTAAAACGTACACAATGCGTTCATTGCGAACTGTTTTGCATTTGAGCACGCTGATGCGGTCGCCTGATTGGTTCTTGAAACGTTCAGGATGTCCAATAAATCTAAGTACTACTGCATAGATGCATGCAGCAGTGTTGAATCCAGAGCGTTTGCACCTGGGGGGAATGTAAACTTCGGGGGGTACGTGTTGTATATATTTTTATTATTATTTAATATTTACAACATATGCATATGTTAAAAACAAATTTGTATATTTATATTTATGCATAAATATAAATATGCAGATTATGCATATTTATTTATGCATATTTAAAGAATGTTATAATAAGAGAATATGAGAAAACAAAATAGAAAGCAAAAGGAAATATTTATTATTTAACATCTAAATACTAATAGTCAGTTCACAAAAACCACATTACTGACAATAATCACAGTTTAATATGAAAATCACCGATTAAAATTTGCAAAAAAAGAAAAAAAAAAAAGTATACAATTTATAATCAAATATGCAAGTACTGTATTGTAATAATGTTATTCTTAGCTTTTTCTTTGCATGTGTATCAATCATTTATTAATTTTTCCGATAACTCATTAGGGCCCTCAGCTTCATGCAATATTACAGTACAGATGCATATATAATAAAAAGGTTATAAAAGGTGAAACATTATTAAGAGATGGTTTGTGTGAAAATTAAAGGAACCTTGAAACCATAAAACGAAAATGCGGACACTTGAAATAGTGGCGTTTAGTTACAATTTGTGCAGCCAGAAATATTGCCCATTTAATTATTTTGAAAATTTCGTATTTTAGTATTTTAATTTCGAATTTTAGTAATTTTCCCCGTCTACCATCTAACAAGTACCACATTTAGTTGATTTGATTTTTCGTGTTGTTTATTTGACATAAATTTATTCCAAACCAAGCCATTTTCCAAACCAAAGAAAATATGCAAATGAATGAAGAGTCAGAAAGAAAAAGATAATTGTGTGAATTTCGAACCTTACAATCAACATTTGTTTATAACTGTAGCAGCCATTTTGTGCATTTTCTTTTTCATAGAAGATGAATGAATGAGAATAAACTCAGTGGTGGTTCTTTATTTTGTTTCTAAGCAGCATTCAGTGCGCAATTTCCTAGAGTTTAATACTGATTTATTTTGCCTTTTTTATGTGCAATTTTCGGATAAAAGCAATAGTACAACGCGTAGATTCTTTCCATTTGACTGGTCCTAGTTGAGAATTGGAAATGGCGATCATTTTTTTCCAGCCTTTGTAACTTTCTAACACACGATGTGGGGAAAAAAAGTCACTGAAGCTGCCTTATAGAAGACAGCCGATGGAAGCCTATATTAAAGTGGGAAATAGATGTGAACAACTTTTTCAGGTCCATCCTACGTTATTGTTAACAGACAGAAACTGCTCAGCTTCTGGATTGAACTACTTTCCTTCGATAAAAGTGATCAGCGAGAATGATAACTTCCACATCTTGAATAAGATTTAAAAATGGAAAAAGTACTGCTGTGGAATACTCTCAAGATTCCTTAGCTCTTTTGTTGGCACATCCGAATAAACTTCAGCAAACTTTTATTTGCTTTTATTGTAGTCGAAATTATCCAGTTTTCTAATGCAGGGTAAGTAAGTAAGTAATCTCAGATACGAAGTTCTTTCTTTGGCTTTTCTCTACTTCAAATAAGCTGTTTATTTGAATACTTAGCAGTCTGCTCCCGCTCAGTGAATTGCCTCGGGTTCCCATTATTTCAAACAACATTCCCCTGCTGAGATTATGGAACTGTTATTTGGGTTAGTGCAAGACAGAGTCAACTTGATCTTATCAATCTGGATAATTCGTAGTAGCGGAAGTTCATACTACTTATAGAAGAAAATGTTTTTGTTTCTAAGCAAACCTTGGTTTCTTCACCCGATCTGCTGCAATACTAACATAACTCGAGAAAATGGAATTTCGTATGAGAGATCGCTGTCTTTTTTTTTTTTTTTCGAACATAAACAACATGGTTTTTATTAAGTGACTTAAGCCTAATCTAGGAAAATATCTCACGCGTAAACTCTCCTTTGCATTTAAACTTGACTAGAAATGAATCTTTTTAAGTTACTACCTTTCTACCAAGCTACCTTTTCTATGATAAGAGAAAAATATGTCCGTCCTATTAATACAGAATTTTTTTTCCACTTAAAAGTATTGTTTATCCCCTTCTAAAACATCTTAAGCTGCTTCAACTGCATGTTAACCAGCGTATAAAAATGTTTTATTGTACGTTGAACTGTCTAATCAGGCCATCACGTAATTCTATTTATGCACATTGATTTCTAAGCACAACAGATATACCTATATGATAGTGAGGTGGTAGAATCATCGATCAACTATCAAGAAATTCAAGATTCTTTCAATACAGGCCAATTTAAATCATATCTACTTGAAAAATGGATAAGAAACAGTGAAATACGGGACCTGGCAAGAGGTACCCTAGCATTTGGACGGACGATATTCAACTTCAGAGGATCGGAAACAGCTACAATATAGTGATCTGTTGAATTCTTGTTTTTTACGCAAATTGCTAGAGTTTGGAGGCAACAGCTTCAGGCGAAAGAGCCATTATATTGCACAAACTGGAGGAGTTGTAATAACTGCATGTCGAATATTTTCATGCAATGAACTAGGCCCACTTATATGTCCGAAAGGACGACAAAAAGCTCAAGTATTCAAGAAATTAATCACATCGTGTACACCCTCTAGTGCTTCTTTTTTATCCCTAAAGAGAAATGTCATTCTCAGGATGATAATGCGAATATACATCGTACTAGATCTATACGTGAGCGGTTCAAGGAATATGAAGAATTCGGTTACAATCGTTACACTTTGTAGAAGGCTTTTGATGAGGTAGATGGTTTTGGAGAAGGCTTTTGATCAGGTAGACAGCTTAAATTACTGAATATACTGGAAAGGATAGGAGTGGATTTGAAGGACAGAAGAATGATTTATACTGGAAACAAAAAGTAAAATCAGGGTAGGACAAAACGATACTGAAAGTATAGAAACAGAAAGAGGTGTGAGACAGGGGTGTTGCCTATCCCCGGCTTTATTTAGTGTATATGTAGAATAAATGGCTAAGAAGGCATTTGATAAAGGAAATATGGATGAGGGAGAAGTTTTACGGGGGCAGGTCACTGAGAGTGTTAGATTTGCAGATGATATGGCATTGAAAGCAGAAGACAAAGGTTATGAATAGGGAAGAGAAAGGTTTGAGTTAAATGTTGAAATTGGAGGAGGAAATAGAAAAGGTGAGCGAGTATGGGTGTTGGGAAAGCCTTAAAGGTGGAAGAAGCAAGAAAGAAGCAATAATGGAGTGATTGTTTGTAATTTGGTTTTTAAGAGTATTAGCAACTAAGGCCATATTGCTCCGGGGATAATGCGGTGGTCATTCCCTGACCTTTCCGCATCCTCCGTATTTGGTGGTCACGGGTTCGAACCCTGTTCTAATCAAGAAGCGTGTGCTACGCACTGCCGCCCCTGCCCACCTGGCTACGGAGGCGCCTAATAATGGAGTGAAAAGAGCTTTTGAAAAGCGAAGAAAATTGTGTGGTATGCAGTATGGTACCATATGGAACAGAGACATGGATAGTGAAAATGGAAGGTATTAAAAGTTTGGAAAGTTTTGAGATACGAGCATGGAGGATGGAAAAAGGTGGGTCGATAAAGTGAGAAATAAGGTTTTCAGAAAGGTGGAATAGACAGATCTTAGACTGAAATAAGCAGAAGGTGAAAGAGAAATTAGATTGAATATGTCTTGTGAGGCGAGGGATTGATGAAGATAAGATGGAGGGAAAGTTGAGGAAAATAGTTCTGGAGTAAGTTGGAGGAAAACTATGATAGACAAATTGAGAGATGGTGGATATGAGGAGATGAAGAGGAGAGCTGAGGATAAAGAGATGTGGAGAAGTGGCTGTTCTGTCTACAATATAATACTCTCAAATCAGTAGAATATTCTCTAAATAAATGTGACGCAATTCATACTACACTTGTACAAACATTCCTCTTATTATTACTACACTTGTACAAAAATTCCTCTTTCTTTTAAGTTCTTCTGACACTGCATTACATAATCCGATGAGGGACGCATCTGATTCATATAGCTTTGAATTAGAAGATATCCTTTCTAATAAACTTAGAATAAAAAGAATGGGTTAAAGTATTTTTAGAAAATAAAGTTAATTGGTCGTTTTAGATTTTTCGCCTGGGTAACTAAAGCTGGGAGTTGTCAGTGTATTGTGGCTGTAAATTGCGTGTATCCTGTGGTTATTTTTCCTGATTTTCCGGATGAAAACTCCAAGTTACCGGAAAGAAAACCATTTAATTCCTATTCGTAACCAACTGACTGAACAACAGCAGAAAAAGACCCATTAAAGTTGCTTCCATTTGCATTCGAACAAGTGTTTTCCACGCAGTTTTAAATTACAGCTATCGCATCCATTGCGCATTCTCTTAGCGTAACTGTGTGCGCGTAAGTGTTAAGCATCAAAGCAATTAAGGCTGTGAGGTGCAGTGTCTGTAATTGCGTATGTTCTTCAGTCGATTTTCTGGAAAACACACGGCTTTCGTGGATCAAAAACCATGCGATCTACTCCTAAGACCGAATAAATCAACCATAAAATATAAAAACAAAAAAACAAAAAAGTTTCTCGTATCATTGATGGAATTTGAACTCAGTTTTTTTTTTATCCGGTGGGGAAAGATGGTGATTATAGCCACGTGATACTTGCAATGATTATCATTAAAGGAGGAGAAGAAGAATGCCATAAAACTATGCTGGCTGAATAAAAACCTAGTAAAGCAACAAACAAAATCAACAAAAATAAACTAAATCAAAACAAATTCTTTGTTAATTACTTTTTTTTTTTTTTTTTTTTTAATTTCAAGTTCCTATTTCGCAATATTTATATGATGGAACACGGGCTGATAACGTAAAATATATTGCATATTATGTCAAATATTTTAAGACATATTGGATTTTCCATTTCTTTTCTTTACTGACATGACTTTTGTGGTCTATGGCACAGGCTCTGATCGTTCAGAAAGGCTGAAGCAGAATATCGAACGCAACACTACACGATTTGAGGGAATAAAATTCATCCCCTGTCCGCATTGGATTACGTCTATGAAAACTTTCTATGAAGGCTTTTAAGAGGGAGCATTACGAAACATAAGTTTTTTCATCCACTTCCTTTTTAGCCCATCCACAACATTCCTCTCTGTTGAAAATTTCCTTTATTTTCCATTACTCTGTCATTCACATGCACCATTACCTCAAATTACCCGGTGGCTACGTCGTTGCTATAGCAACACAACAGGTGAGACAACCCACGAAGAAAATTCTAGAAAAGAGACAATTTGACGCCAATCATCTTGTTTCTGTGGATTTTCTGCCCCAGTTTAGCAGTAACGAAGGCGGTTGGACTACCCCTTCTCTTCTCTTCTCTTTCGAAGAGAAACCCGAAGCCACTCATAAGAAACTTAATTGGGTGCCCATTTTAAAAATTCGCTCCCACAGAACTCAATAACGAACTTATGATAATAAAAATCATCAACAACGCAATTGTCACTCCCAGATAGGCATTTATATCATATGATTTTCTTTTATCGGTTTTCGTGTTTCTAATTTGTTGTAAGAAGGTTCGAATGCAGGTAACGGGATATTGAACGGTGGGTGGGTCGATACAGATGACGACATTCCGCAGAACCAGTCGGGTAAACCATCTTCTAAGGTTGACGTCAGTTCTCACCTGCGTTATTGATCCCGTCGTTCACCAAAGGAAAGTTAATGTTGTCCATCAATCCATGATGATCTAAACATGCTCAATTTGTAAGTACATATAATCGGTAGAGTAATTTTTGTCGACAGGGCAATATTTTAATAAAAAAATTATTACTGAATATTACATTACTTCATTTTCATTTTAATAAATTCATAAATTCATTTTAAATGAAATTTCAGGTGTCAGTAATGTATTTTTTTACAATTCAAAGACCGATTGGCTAATATTAAGAAGTTTTATGAATGCCATATTTACCAGTTTATTGTGTAGAGCTATTTTGGTTTTAACTAACTATACACAGAGGAATAGTGCATAATTTTATTAATTTAGAATTATCGTAATAAATGTCAACACTTACATTTATTGCATTTAACATTGTCGAATTGTGAGGATGTTGAAATAAAGCATCAATAAACTGTTCCGATTTCTCGTGAACTATTTACTGACATCGCATTCAGTCGCGGCTAACGGCTGGCGAAGTCGGGAAATGCCGGCCCTGAGAACACAGGCCCGTGAGATAGAAGTTACAATGTAGAGTGTGTTGAAATAAAAAAGAACACAAATTATATATTATGATATCATATTTTTTTTCTAGAATATGGTAGTAAATGGTGTCACATGTATAATTCTTAATTGCATTAACTTTGAAATTTTCCCGTACAAATTAATAAAGCGCCTGTTTATTTTATTAAAGGTGCAGCGGTTTGCGATAAGATATCAGTATACTCTATGGGCATGGTATTCCTTACGAAACGTGAGTCCCTATTTTAGTTTTTTTAGACTGGACTCCTGCATTGATTTTTGTCCACTGGATCCGTTTTGGTTTCCAAACTGGGCCCTCTTTTTTCGATCCTCCACTGATCGTGTTGTGCTGTTTCCGAGCCATAAGAAAAGGAAGTACTTTATAATTATTAATAACATAGAGCGTTGAATATCTTATTTCCTTCCCATTCATTAAAAGACTATGTATAGCCTATATTAGTGAATAGGCTTGTATATGCATTTACAAAAAAGAATAAACTTGTTCACACTGGGCTCGTTTTACTATAATTTGCAACCAGTGTTGTGTCAGGTGGACATTAGATATGAAGTCGATCTTCTGGTTTTCCAAGCTTCAATCAATCTATGCTGAATAGTGCACATATTAACAGCTTCCCATAAAAAAGCAGTAACCATTTAAGTCTTACTTCTGGCCTCACGTCTAGCACAGTGCTTACGATCGCAATCCATTTCCACCATATGGGATACACGCCGGTTCCAATTTTGTCAAGAAAGAAAGAACTTTTATGAATTTTTTTTCTCACATGTAGCAGAGATGGTCTGTCTTGGGCGGAGTTGCATGTTTGTTTTTTTAATTTTAAACCCGACACCGTGCTTTCATCCCGCAAAACTGGGGAACCAATCATATAATACAAGTAATTTAAAGATACGATACACCAATGCCCCATGGTCTTGGTTGTCTCAATGCTTATTCTAAATATCCCTACCCTCTCTAAGATTTCTCAACTCCACTCAAAATGAGAGAATATTCGGTGCCCATTAAAATATCTACTATTACATATTTTCATTGGCAGTGTTCTGAATTAGTATCTGTAATTTCACGTTTTTCTTTCAAACCAATCGGAACATTTTGCTCCAATAAGCAAGCATCCACACAAATTTCGACATCACATTCGTCGAACTAACCTTTCTTCATTTCTTCCCTCTATTTGTATTCTCTGGAACAAAATCCATCGCTATGCGGGTCCTAAAAATTACAAACCATAGAAATTACGAGTACTCATAAGTCCAATGTTCCCAAGTTCCCTTTTGCGTTCTCAACTCTCAATTCTTCTATGACAGTAGAATAATATACTGTAGGTTACAATAACCTTTCATGGTTGAGATTACATAAAACAAAAACTAGTTCCGTCTTTCCATTAACTATTTCCAGCAAACGAAGGAGAAGCCTAACTTCTGCCACCTCAACATATTTCTTGAATTACGTAAGGAGAGATTCATCTTGAGAAACTCATTGCTCTCCAGAACTCCACAAGAGGAAGGTATTCACAGCGACGTAATTAGCACAGCATTCGAAACAATCAGGAAAACTGTTGATTACCTCCTTTGTGCTGTTTAGCATATCTGAGGAACTCAGTACGAATTGTCCATCGTACAATATTCCTACAATGATGTAATGTTTGGAGAATCGATCGAATCGGAAAGCAGGCAATGTATTTTAATGGTGTGCGCATATATTTAACAGGTAAAAATTCCATGTTGCATGTTCCTCATTCTGATCAAGTTCAAGAAGAACCAACCAACCACACGTCCTTAATTATTAGACTTAAAATAATCCAAGGATCATCTGTGGAAAAATATAAGCAAAAGAAAAAAATTAAAGCGCAAAACCCTTCTGAAAAAAAAAAAAATTTAAAGAAACTGATTATACGATTATACTTTTATAGTGTGTCATAGATTAAGTTGAGACTGATGCATGATACCAGGGCGAACAAGGCCCATCAAAAAATAAATCCTTCAACGAAATTAGTGATGGAACGTACAATGCTCTGTCAAATTATTGTTTCGCATTAGCCTTTAATGTCTTAATAATTACAATTTATCTGTGTCTGTAGATTAAATTATTATACAAATGAATGTTTTGGCTTTTAAATAAAAGCTACAGATTCTATTTTTTTTTTAAAAATGAACCAAGTTAATTATGCCAACGCTTGAAGCCAAACCTTAAAAAAGGAGCATATTTAAAATAAAGTAAACGTGTTTGAATAATTTTATCTTAAATAAGTGATACAATTAAGAAAGGATTCCTATTTCTCCTTAATCATAATTAGCTTAAAGGAGTTAGACTTTCTTCATTGAAAATCATTATAGAAATCTTATATATCTTATATAAAGAATGTGGTTTTGCCGTTCTTTCGTTTAGCTAATAAAAATATGCCAAGTTTCGCAAATCTTGCATAATAAAATGTACAAAGCTACAACTTTTATTTCTTAAAAGTTATTCAGTAGAGTGCACTAGAGTAAAGTGGATGAAAATTACTGTAGCTGGTGACTTTTCTCCAGCTATTCACAAGAAACACGAATCCACTCAAAAACCAAGATGCTATAGAATTGGTGCGCGAATACTCCATCATACTTCCTCTCGAATTTCTCTCACGTCTGTCACTCAAATGAGCCATTAACACGTAATACTCCACTGCGAGGCAAGTGATAAATGAAGTCTGGCAACCTCTTCATGTCAAGCACTTTAGAAAACAGTGCAGATGAATATATTCATGTCGAAGTTTTGTTTCAGTGTCAAGCCTCGCGTTTCTCATATTTCTATCATAAAACTAAATTCTTCGATCGACTTTAATAAGCTAGAAAGAAAGAACAGCAATAATTTTTGAGACCTCAGAAGAGCACTCTAAGCAGCGGTTGCTCTTCTTTTGAACCGAACTTGCTTAATTATACAGATTTTATTGTAAAACCTTGAATAAAATAAATAATTTAAGAAGAAATGAAAGCATGTCGATATTTTAGTCAACACTCACACCGTTTTTCAAAGTCCATACCTCCAAATTGCATTATTAAGAATCAATTGAAAAATAATTATGCTACAAGAATACAAATTTTTCTTGGTATTTCTTTAATCTAGTATCCTGTAAAATCCCCGTAAAAAAAGCTAAATGTCACAAAAATCGTACATCGCACACATATAACACATGCGCTACATAGGCAAAAACCATCATCGAGATAACTCTGTTCAGGACAGCTCCGTGAAAGTCTGCTATCCAAAGTTAAATCAAAATCATGTTTGTTTATAAATTCCACAGTTCTTAAAAGAATTTCTTGGATAGTTCTAACCTGGATTTATTCATATGAAGGGCAATCTTCTGCCTAGTGGATACAGTTAGTGCATAGAAAGCAAGATGATGTAGCAAATCCGGTAGAGAAGCTAATCCAGAGAAAATATGATGCAGAACCTTAAGATCCAGGACAATTCGCTGCGTTTTCAGTGATTTCAGTTTGAAGTGGGAACATAAATTTGGATAGAAAACTCCGTGTTAGAAGATGGTACTGCGTCAAATGGATGAATTTCATTTGCAAGGGTTCGATTTACTATATCATAGTTGTACTGTGGGGATCCCAAATCGAATCGGCAAACTCCAATATTGGAAATACAGTTGCTTTAAAACAGAAACACTTAAAATTAAAAACCCCTAAATCTGTATGTCCGTTGTTTGAAGAGAAAGCAATCTGTTTTTGCTTGGTTCAATCAGAATCATATCCCGCAGAAAAAAATTACTCTTCCAGATCATTTGCTTCAAAAACTCTGGGAACCACGGTACCATTAATTAAATAGTGATTTTCTAAAAACTTAGCCCTCACTGATCCTGTGCACGTAACTGAAGAGCACTTCCTAGGGTTCATGTCAGGACTATTTAAAGCCCAGTCAGCGAAAGAAGTGATGTTAGTTAAAAGATTCTCTGCATCGATTTGACTGTTGCTTGGTGAGTAAAGTTTAACGTCATCAGCGAACATTAATATTTTTCTATTACCTATGTATACAAATGGCATAGATCATTGAAAAAGGTCGCGAATGGAAGAGGCCAAAGAGCTAATCCTTGAGGAACTCCTTTATATAGGAAA
Organism: Mastigoproctus giganteus; assembly: GCF_048544385.1. Lineage (NCBI taxonomy): Eukaryota > Metazoa > Arthropoda > Arachnida > Uropygi > Thelyphonidae > Mastigoproctus > Mastigoproctus giganteus. Next base: position 69,251,151 of record NC_143588.1, on the reverse strand, counting down.
AATTCACTTGAAATTTCCTCTCCAATGATCACCCTGTGTTTGCGATGCAAAATATAGCTTATCAAACGGGAAAGTATTAGGATTCGTTAATGACAGCTTTTTATCAAAAATTATAGTACGAAGCGCTGTCAAATGCCTTAATTAAGTGTGTGTAAATGGCATAAACCTGTCCTCTTATATCGACAATGTCCAAAACCACAGAGTGACAAGAATAGATGCACTTAAGCGACACCTAGTACTACGTTGACTGTTGCAGACAAAGTGGTGAAAACAGTCCCTCAGTGGGCTATGCATGACTGCATCCAGAATTTTCGCCAGCGAGTAGAGAATGCAAATGGACGGGTAATTTTGCAAGAGTGGCTTGCATTTCTTTTAGGAATTGGCATAACATTAATTGTTTAAAGTGCACAGGAAAGTACGGTCTCGAAAGAAAGGTTTGATACATGCAACAATACATATTTCAGTTGTGGATGGTATTTCTTCGGGAGTATAAGTGGAAGGTTATCTGGGTCAGCAGAGGGTTTACAAAGCTCTTGAGTGAAATCACCTGTGCCAATTGAAATAGTGTAAATATTTATTTATAATTTTATGTTTATAATTCTATGCCTTCGAATGTACAGTATTGGAATACTGCTCTGCTGTGCGCACTGACTGTACACACTCCTGTAGTGCATTTTGGGTTGCATAATAATAACCGAGTGCGTTGAAGATTTTGTGTGCCATTTGAAACATACAAGAGTAAACAGCTATAATGGCATGGCGAGGGGTTACCACAATTGAGGGCATGAGTTAATGCGTTTATGTGAGTGTATATGTTAAGAACTAAACCCAAAACTAGAAAATTCATTAATGATTTGTATAGATTCCGAAATACCTAGCTGGGCTTAAACAAATTCCTGAGAGAGCCTAATTACTATCGTTCTTCACGTAAGGCTAATTACACTAGCCAACAATTTTAAACTTTTTTTTTTCGATAACATGAACAAAATCAACTGATTTTTAACTAAATTGCAAATGCTGAAAACAAAAATGACAGTAGAAAGTTTGTAGCACGTCACGTTTTCATATTATGGCTTCATACTCCTTTTGTTTCAAAAATTGTGAATTTTTACTTATTTAAAAGTACTTGACTACGTTTTTTGTAAATTAATTGCTTGAAATAAAAATGACGACCAGTAAACATTCCAAATGGACAAAAAAATAACATATTTAAACTTTATAAACACCTATTTGGATTTAAGTAAGCAATTGCCTCCCCAAAAGTGGAGGCAAAAATACTAAATCGTACTACTATTTTTCCTCTTATGAGCAGAATGGTCCGCCCTTATCAGAAACCAGCAACAGTCACCCATCATTGCTGGATCCCATCGTCCTTGATACCTCTGTTCCATAGTGTGGATACCTTGGTGGAATCATTCTCCCTACTCGTCGCTGACAGATCCCAAGTTGTCCTGAAAGAAGTCCAGGTGCGAATGTAGGAAGTGTATCTTCAGCGACATTCGGCATCCTAACTTTTGATAGTTATGCAACAATTCTTCCATCAACTCTTTATAGTCCTCTACTTTTTTATTCCCTAAAAACCCACTAACAACAGCTCTGAAGGATTTACACGCAGCTAATTCAGTGGCATTAAGTTTAGTTTCGAAGATATCATCCTCGAAACTTTTAAGCTTTCGCTATTCTTTTCTAGATATCATCCTTTAAAAGGCGTCTAATTTGTGGGCCTACGAATATATCCTCCTTCAACTTTGCATCACTAATTTTTGGAAACTGGCTTTTTAAGTACTCGAAACCTTCACTATTGTTGTCCAGAGCTTTAACGAAATCTTTCATGAGACCCACCGTAATGTGCAAAGGCGGAAGAAGCACCATTTCAGGTTTCACTAAAGGCATGCATTTGATGTTGAGTTTCCTGGGAAAGTATTCTTCTCTGATAGGTCATTCCTTCACAATATGATGTTCTACTGCTCGACTATCCCATAAATACAGGGAACAACAATACTCATTAAAACCACTGTAGTTCAAGAAACAAAGCAATTACTTTAAAATCATCGCAGATTTTCCAACAATATTTCTTATAGTTTAAGACATTTAATAGCAATGACATGTTATCATAGGTTTCTTTCATAGCCGCTGAATGAGCCTTGGAACCGACAGTTCGATATTACCATTGTGTAGCAAAACTGCTTTTAAAGGAAATGAGGCGTCAATATGTTGGTAACTGTGTGCATTCTCCGGTAGGTTTGTCGTTAGGGGACAAAAAAATTCGAGAGGAGAAGAAAAAACCATACATCCCTTCTCTGATACCGACCAACTCATCCACGTTGTGAAAAGAGACCACAAAAATTCCTTGCGTCATTGATAAGATTCGAATTTTTCCATCCGGTTTAGTAGGAGGGTGATTGTAACCACTGTGAAACCCACGAGGGCCATCGCTAGAGTGAAATTAGCAACACAGCGTACCAATTTATACCAGAATACTTCTTTGTGGGTGGAGGGGTTCGTTATTTCCTTTTCCTATTCCACTGCTCCACCTTGTACAGCGAGCGAGAGAGAGAGAGAGAGGGCGAGCTTAATTTTACTTCTAAGCGGCTCTTCGCTTTTGATGAAATGTTTAAAGGTTCAATAGAAGCGGCCGATATTCGTTAACTAACTTCCTTTTCAGGGACTCTCGATATGCGCGTGAATGATATTACACGATTATGAAGGGCGACGTTCTGCAGGAGAAACGGAATAATGCCTCTCGCCATCCGCCCATATGATTAAATTAAACAGATGCGAGTAATGGTGACATGCCACGAACATATCACAAGAGATGGACTACAATTCTGTGCTGCTTCTACAAGAATTATTAAGGATCTTACCTTTCGATGTGTACCTTTTTCCTTTGGATAATTCAATTTGCTAAATTCACTAAAGTATAGTAAATAACTAACTGAAATCTGGAAATTTTTCTCAGAGATCCTTGCTTTAAATAATTTCTTGAAGTGTTTCCAAGATATCAATTATATTTTATTTCGAATTTTCGATAAAATCTTTAACCTTTTTGCGATTTGATATTTCTGTTCGTTTTAGTAATAAATTACTTCGATACCATAATATAATAGCAATTCATTATCGTAACTAAAAGTTTAAGAAATTCGTCAAAATATCAAATATACTGTATTTAAAATTAGATTTTAACATTCGAAAATCACTTTCAAGATCGTAAGTACAGACACTAAACAGAAAATTGGTCGCTTGTGGTACGTATGGCATATAATAGATTGAACACATGTATCTTCTACGTTTTCTTGCGTACAGAATTGAAATTGGAGTAAGCTTAACCAGTTTTCTATACCTGCAGGTGTATACAAATGTACTAAAGAAGAAATGGTTTCTACCACGAAAGAGGAGAGGCGGAAAAGATGTCAGTGAGTGGCAAAAAGGAGTGACCAAATTTGGCAGATCTAGAAGATATCCTGTTTAAGAGGTGGCGGAATTTTTTAGTGTTTCAGAAAGAACACTAATAAAAGTTTAAGAAATAGTGAGTCGAAATCAAGAAGGGATTAGCGGAAGAATTGTGGTAAGAATTTGTGCTTCTTTAGTACTTATGTTTTCAGAAGACCATTCATAACATGGAAGAGCACACAAGTACCGATCACACAGAACACCAACTCACATTCATTGATGCAAATTTCCCGATGTCTTGTGTGACGTATTGGATGTAAGTTCTGGGTTCTCTCGCACGATTTTCGAACGAGTCCTGCACCTTAACAACCACATTATGTTTAACGGTCAGGTTTTCCTTCGACTCTATGGATATCTCCCTATCCAAAGCTGGCGGACTTTGCTGCACGGTAGTTTCGTACCTGACTCCATCCCATCAAAAGCAGAATAGACTTAATGAGGAAGCATCCGCTGAAAAAAGTTGTCATGGAGGCTTATGAACCGATAGCACGTCCTGCTCCTTGTGCACATGACAGAAACACAGATGATTTAGTGAAAGGTCCGCCACACATGAGAATGTCCCTCCCACTGACATCGCTGACCATCCACGGTAAGAAAGTAAGCAAGTTCGGTGCACATCTATTGGGACAGCTGTAAGTTGATGCAGATGAGGTTTGCACGAATAGAGAAAAGAGTTTCGCAGAACGCAGTTGTGACAAGCGGCATGTTGCTAATCAGTTCAGGTTAATTCATGTGTGTGCTAAGCGTCACAGCAACTAAACTATGAGGCACAGTGTTGGGGGAAAGGCGCCTCCGGTGGTTTCCCACATCTGCGCCATATATACTCTGTGGAGACAAACAGTATCACTGTGAAAGCCAGAAAATTTTTTTGTGTTGTAAATGAAGTATTGTGCTGGGTTCTGTTGGGTGTCCTGGCTTTTGGCCGCAGGGCCCATCAGGGGCCCTGGCTTTTGGCCGCAGGGCCCCTGATGGGACCCCACGTTGCCCGCACACACCACTAGGAGGTAGCCAGGCTGCCCATAATTCTCTGGCTAGTCTCCTCCAGGTCACCTGAGCTTCCTGGAAAAAAACCAAGTAAAAAAAAAAAAAATAAAATTATATATATATATATAAATAAAATATATAGGGTTCAGGGAGTACAGGATGTACTGGAGAGGGTAAATGAAAGGAGGTATAGACAGAGCGATGGAGGATGTAAGGGAAGGCATCCTCCACAGGTTGGGGGGGAATTCTCTCACCTAAGCGGAAGTGGAAGAAGAGGCCCCTCGAGAGGGTGGGAAGACAATCACGTATCAAGAGAGACACGGATGAAACAATTCAAGCGACTTGAGTGTCAAGTCCAGTAGCTAGAAGTGGTCACAATCTAGGTGAAGATGTTCAGTATATGAGAAAAGGGTGTTGATCAATGTGCATCAGTTCCAGTATGTTGTACCAGTGATCTTCTTCTGGTGAAGAGATCATGGGCGAAGGCAGAGAAAGCGTGGTACTGGTCTTCCTCATTGATCAGAAAATGTTCATTTCCACGAGGCAAGGCATGTATTTTTGATATGAGCAACGTTCGCAGGTCCTCGTAGAGCGGGCAAACATAGAATAGGTGATCCCAGTCTTCGTTTTCACCACAAAGACAGCGAGGGTCATCCACGATGTTCATAGAGGCAAGTTTGTGATTTATGGATCCATGGCCTGTAATCAGGAAAGTGGTATATTACCCTGGGCTGTACCATGCTGGAGCTTTAGGGTAGATCTGGGCTATTTCAGGTAAGAATTTTTTAGTGATGGAACCTTTGGGGGGTGGTATTCCATCTGTTTTGCCAGGCGTTAAGAAGGTAGACTGCAAGGCGCTTTTTTTCTTCTTTGATGGTGTTTGCTGGGTTTGTAGTGAAATCCAGGATGGTGGTAGGGAGTCCCTTTGCGAGCCGGTAGTGCACGCCTTTGCGAATTATCTGCAGGTCTAGAGGGAGAACTCCTGCCAAGACTTGGAGCGCTGGGTTGCTTACTGTGCAGCAGGCACGGGTGATAGTGAGAAGGATATTACGCTGGATGGAGGTGAGCTTCCTTTGGTTACGAACAATGAGTGCACGATGATACCAGACACCTGCACAGTAGGTTATAGTGGGAATAAGTACAGCTTTGTATAGCATATGCAGTGAGCGGCGATTTAGGCCCCAGTCAGACCTGCTGATCCTCACTACCATTGCCGTGTAGTTCCTGACTTTGCGATGAAGGTAGTCTATATGCGGGTAAAACGTGAGCTTGGGGTCGAGAATTACCCCAAGATACTTCAACTCAGTTGTCAGTTTGATAGTTCTACCAGCAATTTTAATCTGCGGCGGCCTGCTTATTTGAAGAGTTCCTCTGAGTAGAATTGAAGTAGTTTTCTCAGGGGATATATGGAGTTTATGGAGGCTGGCCCATTCTTGTAGCTTTGTAAAGGCTCCGTTGGCTGTTGTTTCCAGGGAAGCTCTGGAGTTTCCAGTGACTGTCAGTATCAAGTCGTCTGCGAAGGCTTGGGTGGAAACATCCCCCAGGTCTAGGTTCAGGAACTCATCCATGACCACATTCCATAGGAAAGAACCAAGGACAGAGCCCCGGGGGCATCCTCAGTAGACATTTCTGAAGACTTGTCGATAGGCATTTCTGACTGTAACACTTCTGTTGTGAAGATAGTCCTATATGCAGCTATAAAGATTTGCTGGAACGCTAGCTTCTCTGAGTCTTGGTAGTATACTTGGCCACCACAGCAAGTCAAAGTCCCCGGCGAAATCCACTGATATTACTAAGAAGTATTTGGTGGCTGAATTTTTGACTGAATCTGTGAGCTATCGAAGAGCATCTTCTGCTGAACGGCCTGCCCGAAAACCGAACTGGTTTGGGGACTGGAGATTTGCATTTTTATAGTGTTTTTCCATTCTGGATAAGAGAAGACGTTCAAATATTTTGCTTAAAACGGGAAGAAGTGCTATGGGTCTGTATGACCTTGGCTGCTCTGGTGGTTTACTTGGATTCTTCAAAATGAGGCGTAGATTGGCCTCTTTCCAGTCATCTGGGAAGAGTCCAACTTCCAGACAATGGTTGTACAGGCTGAGAAGGAGATTTGATTGCGTCTCTGCAAGCTTCTTAATTACTTCTGCTTCAATGAAGTCTAACCCTGGGCTTTTTTTGTTTTTTGTTTTGCCAATGGAAAGTTTTAATTCATCTAAGTTGAAAGGCTGTTCTATAGAAGTGGTGCTGTAGGATGCGTAACTAACTAACACAGTATACCAATGCCTCATAGTAAACTATGAGGCATTTGTATACTGTGTCAGTAATTGCGTGTACTTTTTGGGCGATTTGTTGTTGGGCGAAAAATCTGAATTTTCGAGAGAAAAACCACGCCACCCTAACCTCAGACCGATCAACTCAACAACGTCATGAAAAAAGGCAATAAAAATTCCTCGCGTCATTGACGGGATTCGAACTCAGACCTTTTCCACCCATTATAAGAAGACTGCGATTATATCCACTATGCTACCTGCGAGGGAAGGCTTCCGTACCCGAGGTGGTCAAGCGCGAGCGTACAGAAGTGCCCGCACTTTGAGTGACTGTGTTCAAGCCCGCGTAATTACTAATCGCGGCATAATTCTTGTACTCTCTCTATGTGGTGAACTCCTCTGACCTTCTGTGATCGTCGTAAAAGTATTTAAAAAAATTATTCATTTATTTAACCGTGGATTTGCTAACTGCGACCATTTACTTATCACTACTCTTACCACGAGCTGAACAAACCGTCCAATATGTAACAACAAGCTCCAGTGAACCCATGGCAGCATACTCCCTGGTTGAGACCTTCATTGTTATGCTAATATCGAAGATTCCAGGGCATATCTAGAAATCGAACACGAAAATGTTTCGAAATGTAAATATCTTCACTTTTTTTTTTCTTTTATCATTTATTTGTAAAATATTAAAAAAAACTGCGGAGTAGTTAAAGGAGCTTATTACCCAAGAAGTTATTTTAATAACACATAATTAAGTAATAATAAGCACGAAGGCAGATTATATACAGTGTGGATCTCAATTATTCTTCTTTTCATTATAGTTTTTTTTTTCTTTTATTGTAATGTTTAATGAGATGTCTGCACGTTCATAAAGAGGGAATTATTTCGATTCATTGCTTGGCCATGCACAAGGGAAAATCACAGTCTAATTGTCATCTACAGATAGTCAATATGAAACGGTCTTGTTTCATTAGATTCGTTTTTTTTTTTAATTAATTTCAGTGGAAACCGACTGTCTAGCCAGTTTAATTAGCCAAAGCGCAGGTTTAATTAGCCTCTAGCTCTCCTTACAGGTTCAATTAGAATAAATAAGTCTAATATTGAATACTCCTCTCCCAAATATTGTGACAAAATACATTAGGATATATTCTTGCAATATATAAAAGTTTAGGTCTCTTAAGATTCACTTAGATGTAGAGAATTCTTCCTTTTTTTTTTTTTTTTTTTTTTATAAACTTTCAACAGATCTACCCTAGGTGCCCATATTGCTTCCAGCTATCTTAATAGGTCTTTCAATATGGCTTTTAGCCTCAACTCCGGGTAGAATTAAACGTTTTGTAAACCCTAAACACCATGGCTCATTGCTTTTTATTTAACTATTATACTATATGTACAATATGTATAGGTCTGTCAAAAGTTTAGAGAATTCATATGGTTAGTTTCTAATTTAATGATATAAAATTAATTTTAAATAAAATATAATTTATATATAATAAAATATATTATAAGATATAAAATTAATTTTAAATAAAATATATAATTTATATATAATAAAATATATAATTATAAGATATAAAATTAATTTTAATAAAATTATAAAATTAAAAAATAAAATTAAAGGAAAAGAATACTCCGTGGTGGGTGGCCAAGGCCACCACTATTATGACCTGACCCCGATCAGTGCACTCTATTATTCAATTCAATGTATATAATCATGAAAGCCGACCGGGCTAGCATATCCATAAAAGTATATGGATATTGTATATGTGTAGTGTCATGTACCGTTGTTCATCTGGTCGTTTAGCCGCTGGACGCCTAATGAGGCCCAACGTTGCTACACTTTCGCCCCGTGGAGGCAGACCAGGAAACACCAGTAGACTAAGATTTACTCTGGCAGGTCCTGCCGCTTAATTTCCTGAGATTTCAGCGGCTAGGACCTAAAAAAAAAAAAAAAATAATTAATTAAATAAAATAAAATAAAATTATAAAAAAAAGAGAGAGGGGAAAAAAAAAAATATATATATATATTTGGTATTTTCGATGAGGAATAACGCAAAGTTGTTGAAAGGCCGAGTGTATGGGCGAAAAACGTAATTTGGAGATGATTAAATCAATTCCGACGTGTAGGGCATTCGCTTGCGTATGTGCAGGTAGATTGGTGGGGAGACTGAAGTCTGGGGGGGGGGGGAAAGACAGAAGTATGGAGTCGAGAGAGGAGGCAACCCCAAGTCACAGTGAGTCCTTCCCCCCGCAGGGGATAAGGGTATTAAAGATGAAGGAGGCTAGGGTGCCCTCTTTAAGTCGCCAAATGGCGTTTGGCAGCTGCGCTGCGTTAAGTCTCTTTTCTTCAGTGTCGAGTCGATTTCAGTCCAGTCGCTCATGGGGTTAAGCCCCGTCCTTGTGTTTTTCACTTTATTGTCTCAGAGTTTTTCTCTGTAGTAACTCCATTGGATGGTATTTTACGGTCTTGTACAGTTTAACTTGTGGTGGCCTTTCGTCAGATACGATTTATGGTAATTAGCAGTTTTCTGTTTTCTCCTCTCGAAGAGGTCTTGAGCATATTGAGAAAGTGCTCTGTATTCCTCTTCTGTGTCAATGAAGTGGGATTCCAGTCATTTCGGAAGGTAGTGTATCTTTGTGATCAGAATGCCTCTGAGATCTTCGTATTCTGGGCAGTCGTAGACCAAGTGGTTCCAGTTCTCGACTTCCCCACATGTGCAGTTGGAGTCCTCAACAAGGCCGAACCCGAGAAGCTTCTCCTTAAAGAGGCCATGACCAGTAAGCAGCGAAGTCAAGTGCTTCCCCGGAAAGTACCAGGCAGGTTGCTTAGGGTATATTTTGCTGAGGTCATGGAGGAATTTGTGTGATTTCTCCTTTTGTTGTATCGGTCCATCTTTGTTGCCACTCCCGGAGTAGGTAGGCCTGTAATCGGACTTTTTCTGTTTTTGTACTACTCGCTGGGTCAATTATGAAATTCTGGAAGGTGGCAGCAATCCTCCTGGCGTGCACGAAGAGCAAGCCAGCTTTTACATCCTCCAAATCGAGGGGGAGCGCTCCAGCAAGTACGTGTGGTTGTTAATAAAATGGTCTTTTGTATCACATTCTCGTGTGGTTGTTAATAAAATGGTCTTTTGTATCACATCCAGAGTTCTCCTATTGACTGTCGTTTTGCTGTACCACACTGCCGCAGCATAAGTTATCGCAGGGATGAAGGTTGCATTTTATAATACAACGTTAGTGTTTTTTTTTTTTTTTTCAATCTCCAGTCTTTTCTCGTAACCCTCGCCACCAGTGCCGAGTAACGTCTTATCTTCGTCCTTATATATTGTAGGTAAGGTTGAAAGGATAAGTTTTTGTCTAGGATAACTCCTAGATATTTCATTTGATTGGCAAGTTTAATGGTCACACCTTCTATTTTAATTTGGGGTGGACGCCGTATTTGCAGGGTTCTTTTTGTAGAACAGATGTGGTTTTCGTCGGTGAAATTTTTAACTGGTTTCTTGTAGCCCAGTATTATAGTTTCTGTACAGCTTGGTTTGCGGTGGTTTCCAGTTGGGCTCTTGAGTCAGCCTCAATGGTAAGAATAAGGTCGTCCGCAAGGGCCTGGGCCCCGACTAGCCCCAGGTCCAGTTTCAGGAGCTCGTCGAGGACCATGTTCCAAAGAAGTAGCCACCCAAGACAGACAAGATCTGTATACAGGGGCTGCCCCTGCGTACAGATCTTGTGACTTTTTGGTAGTTGGCATTTATTTCTACTTTCCTGCAAGATAGATAGTCCTTCATTACCTTGTATAGGCTGATAGGGACTGCAGCCTTCCTTGGTCTGCGCAAGACGCTCAGCCACCATAATGAGTCGAACGCCCCGACAAAATCAATTGAAATGACTAGTAGGTATTTTTTTCTGCATTCCTGCGCCTTCCGAAGCAGGTTTCCAAGTGCATCCACTGTGGAGGAACCCAGCTTAAATCCGAACTATTCCTAGCCGCCAGGTTTGCCCTCTCATAGTGGTTTTTGATTCGCTTGTGCAGCAGTCTCTCATGTAGTAATTCTCTATATGACTTTTGGAAGTCCGGTTTTTTGTTAGAATTTTTAAATATTAACTTTGTGTTTGACCCAAAGGTCGCGGGTTCGAATCCCGCCTCGGGCTAGGATCAGAGTAAAATGCAAAAACTTTGGGAGGTGCATTATGGCCACAGAAGCCGATGCGCCAAGAACTAAAAAAAAAAAAAAATATGTATATATATATAAAATCATGAAATCCAATATATATTACTTTTGTTACGTATTTTGTAACTAAGGGTGTGTATACTCTCTTAATGTCTAGTATTCTTAATTACTTATTAATAATTATCAGCTTATTCATCATTATTTTATGCTTTTATCCTTTTGGTTTATTCATGAAACCGTGCCTTCATATTACTTTGTTAACCCCCTGAACACTGTACCGTGACGGGTTGTTGCAACTACACTATTATGTAATCATCATCTATGTTGCTATAAAGATTTCTTTCTTTCTCTCTCTCTCTCTCTCTCTCATTTTTTTTTTACGGTGTGAAGAACAAGTGTTAGGATTTTCATGAGAAAGTGGGCAATTCCACAACATTTTCTTTTTGCTGTTGTTCTTTCTAGAAACAAGTGCACCATCGTTAGAGCTCAAAGAGTATTGTTGTTGTAGTAGGGATTTAGGACCATCAGCAACTAAGGCCATATTGCCAGGTATATACTGTTTGTAAATTGCGTGTGTTCTGTGGTGCATTTTCTGTCGAAAATGCCCGATTTTCCAAGAGAAAAAGCCATTCTACCCTCGCCCGAGACTGACTAACTCAGCCACGTTGTGAAAAAGGCATAAAAATTTCTCACGTCATCGACGGAACTCGAACTTGGGTCTTTTCCACCCGATGTGGGGAGAACGGCAATTCTACCAACTGTGCTACCCACGAGAGCAAAGAGTACAGTGATGCAAACTTCGTGTTAAGATTGCTCAATTCTGAACATATTACCTTAAAGTGATTTTTAAGATGTCGAAAAGATAGAACTTGAAAATGCGCAGTTCTCTTTCACACGCATTTTGAGAAAGGATATGGAGTCCTTTTTTAAAACAGAATAGGTAAAAGAAACCTTCTCACTGTCGAACTTGTAAATGGTTTGAGGAAAGTTGCTGGAACCTGTTAGAGAGAATGAAAGTCCCTTTTCTTCATTTTGATGAGTGATGAAACTCATTTTCATTTTAATAGTTTCATTAAAAACTCACGTTCATTTTGCTTTTTAATTTCATCATAAACATAACAGTCGAGTGCGAAATTAAGAATATCCACGGATTTTGCACCAACATTCACTGTTCCTTACACATCTTGTGTAATGCGAAATTATCCAAGACAGAATAACTGGCCCGTATGTGTTCGAAGATGAAAGTGAAACTCGAATAATAAATGGTGACATGATACAAACTGCCACAGCCCATCATTACGAAAAAGAAATCACAATGCTTCAAACTCGTTGGAACTGTAGTTTCAGCAATTGTAATTTTATTGTTATTTTTGAATATTTCCTGAATTTTGGTTACTATTCTACTTTATATTTGCTTTGCTGAGGATTCAAATAAAATCCCGATTAAAACAATATGCATTAAACTGGCAATCAATAAATTTATATTGCTTTCATTCTAATTATTCATTTTGCTACGGCCATTTTTCAAACAGAGTCGTCAAACCCCTTTAACCGGTTAATTCCCAGGGTTTTAGTTTCTTAACTAAGATTATTACTAAATATTTAAAAATGCTTAAATACCTCACTAGCAATAAATTGTAGGATAAAGTGTCGCGTGACAAAAGGACATTTGCCAGTAGTCAACGAGAAAGCTGCCTCCTAAGGCAAATTCCTAAGGCTCATTTCATGAGAAATTTTCTTAATGTTGAAAACTTCTTAAAAGTATGACATGATTTAATGTAATATGATTAAAGCGGAAATTTCAGATAAAGTTATTCTGTTGTCAATTAGTCTTGACAACTTCAAACTCTGGTAGGTAAGAGAAATGTACTCAGTTGACTATGAAAAACATATTCTGAAAGAAGAGAGGACATTCGTTGACATATTTAAGGAGGCAGAAAGAATCCACATTATGAATTGCAAACAACATTCGAACACACATCGCACACACCTGATGTTAAATTTTCAAACTGTAGAGGTGTTATAATATTTATGTAAGATAATATGTTCGCTATGTTCATGTATCAAGGAATTTTTCACAGTGAAAGGAATGAAACGCTTTAGGATTTTTAGTCACAGCAGCGACATTCTTCTCATTGAATTTCGGGGTGCTGTCGGTTGAAGAAATCGATATTTCTATCAATCTGTCAGTGACACCTTGTAAGAGTCTTATCACTGCAGATAAATGAAAATATATCACGAAATCGCAGCCTGATGCGACGAATGCATAGAACGTTGAATAAATATCCAACGAATTCTTTCATTAGAAGAATAATGAAAATTTGAAAGAAATTTCCTACGCGTAAGCATAATTTTGCTGTTGAATTTCCTTGCGGTTAGCCTAGTGCTTACGACCACTGTCCTATCACAATGTGTAGAAAAGGGCTGGGGTGAAAAGCATCTAGGTGGGGAAACTTTCATGGCCGAGTCAGTCGGTCTCGTCTAGGGTTGTGTGATTTTCCAGAACTGGAGTTTTTCATCCAGAGTAGGAGAAAAATCGACCATTAAATACTTCATGCGCAATTTACAGATACAATACATCGATTCTTCGTGACCTCACTTTCCTCTGACTAAAATCTAAAACAAACAACTTATTGAAATATGACTAGGTGAAAATCCTATGCCTTATTTTCCAGATAAATGCAAACAAAAGTTTGTACTTACTGATACCGTCAAATAAGCTGTTAAGCCCTTGACGTTTTTGATTGATAACTCTGTTTGCAAAGACTCCTTTCGTATTAAATTATGAAGATCATCTATCCTAGTGTTATGTGTTGTTGTTTTTTTTTTTTGTTTGTTTCTTCTCAAGATGATGCTTCACCGTTAACAAATGTTGGTAGTTATTGCGAACATTAGAAGGTTAGTAGCTAAATCAATCAATAAAAATCAAGTAGTTGAGGTGAAGCAGGAGACATATGAAACCTCTTGGCGAATGTTTGGACGAGTGTCAGAAGAACGCCGACCTTTTTCATAGGACGTTTGGGCATTTTTTACGATCCTGTATCGTAAAAATGCAACATATTTGGACGAGTGGTACACATCGTTTTTCCTTTCCTCTTTAACACTCTTAAAACTCTAACTTTCTTAAGTAATGTGGGTGGCAAATAAGAGGACTGGTGGCTTTAGCATGGCAACAACTGCTGCAAGGAATATCTGCAGCGCCAGAAAAATAGGTACAACTGTACTTTCTGTATTCTTTTTTTCTTTGCTTATTTATAAAAAAAGTAAAGAAAGAAAAAAAATTAATGTATTGAATGATACTGTATACATGATGAATTGTATATTGCATTAAATATACGTCTATTAATATATTTTGCAACAGTAGCATTTTGTTTTAAAGGCTCTGCATTTTGTAATGTACTGGGTTCTGTTTTACTTATCATAATAATTCAACAAAAATTACACATCGAAATATAAATTCTCTTATTCTTATATATATTTTTTAAGATTTCACCAAACCCACCGAATATAATAGATACATTGTTAAATTGGTACTGGAAGCATTCCACGAAAAAGATTGAGGTAATCTCTTACTTTTTTAATATATTAAATTGATACTATAAATAATTGAGTTTAAAACTCCAAAAGTATTAAGTTTTACTACCCATAATCCAACTTACCAAAATTTTTTTTTTTTGCCTTTTGGTTACCCCCGCTCTGCCATGGTCTCCTCAGCAAACGGCAAATACAACCATTCAGCAAAAGTCTTTTCAGCTACATGAGGAATGGGACTGCGGAAACGGAAACCAGCAAATTGTAATCTTTTAAATTGGAAAGTTTTAAAGAAAAGTGGCAACGTCATTGGTCGTTAAAACATCAAATGCACAAACATATATTTGGCGTGTCTCTGTCCACAAATTAAATTCACAATAGGAAAAGCTTTTTTGCTTTTTTTTTATTTTTACGACCAATGACGTTGCCACTTTTCACTGATATGTCACTGTCACGATTAATCACTGATATGGGCTCAACGAAGTGTCGAAAGCGTGCCACAGGAACGCTAGTCTACCTCGACTCAATTCCTTCCCACAATTCTTGCAAATTGGATGGTTGCGCATCTCTTCTCCGAAAAACTCGCTCCACCTCATCCCCACAGGTGCTCAAATGGATTGAGATATCTTATTGCTAAGGCCATTGCAGTAGCCCATTGCTTCTCAAAGTGGGCGATATCGCCCCCTGGGGGACGTTTGAATTATCTATGGGGACGTTAGGCATGAAATGGGGTGACAGGGGGGCGATTTTTAAAGACAGGGAAATTCCACTTACAAATGTACTTGTGCAACGGATGGAGCACCATCAATGATTGGTCGTTACAAGGGTTTTATGGGTTATTTAAAAAATCCTGTGCCAAATATTATTACTGTTCATTGTGGCATTCACCGTCAGCATTTAGTTGCGAAAAAACTTGGTGATCAACTGCACAATTCTCTGCAAACTGTTATTACTGCTATAAACAAAATTAAAGCACATTCTTTGAATGATCATATATTTCGAAAGCTTTGTGATCAAATCGGTGAAGGCTTTGAACGATTGCTACTTCACTCCGAGGTTCGGTGGCTGTCAAAAGGCAACTGTCTCAACGGATTTTATGAACTCTTTGACACTGTTGTCGAGTTTTTTGAAGATAGGTGGTAGATGGCTTTCATCAACCGGTGAAATACCACCACTTTGCTTATTGGAGGCTTGAAGTGGTGAAACCCATGTTTAGTCTCTAGAGCAAAGTTTCCGGCATCCCCCTTCCCCCATACTTCTCCTTCAACCCTAACCCAAGCACGGTACTAAGTGCTATAGGTTCTAATACCTCTCGTGTTTGGGGTTCACATAAAAAAAAAAAAAAAAAAACGACCTTAGTAATGACCTCAAGAAAATGAAAACTGATATTGTTTATCTTGCAGATTTATTTACTAGATTCAACTCAATGAACTTATATTTACAAGGACAAGATGTAACTCTTATTAAGGCGAAAACTCAAATTTCAGCATTTATTTCGAAATTAAAGCTTTTTATGCGCAACGTAGGACGATGTGAATTGTATCAATTTCCAAATCTGTTGGAAATAGAGAAAAAAGAAAAAATAACTGATGAAACTCTACTAACTTTTTGTAATCATCTAGAAATGTTGCACAGAGATATGCAGGAAAGGTTCGAAGATCTTCATTTGAAAATTCCAGATTGGGTTATAAATCCTTTTTTAAATAATGACGATGGTGAACCTTTTGTAGAAGAATTGATTGAATTACAAAATGAAGTTGAACTGAAGCTAAAATTTCAAAATTCATATCAGGAATTTTGGTTACAAAAGAAAATCCCTGACCATAATCCTGCATTGTGGAGAATTGTAAAAAAAATTACTTATTTCTTTTCTAACATCATATCTAGTCGAAACCGGTTTCAGTGCTGTATCTCAATTGCTGATAAAACAAAGAAATTGTCTGTATGTTGTTAAACGTGGCGATTTACGACTTCTACTTACAGATATTAAACCTAATATTGATAAGCTAATAAATCTCCACCAAGCTCATCCATCGCATTAAATATTAAAATAAAATTAACTATTTCCATTAATATCATGACTTGTTTATGTAATTAACTTTAATTTTTATGAATTAATTTAAGTGACTATAACTGACTTCATTTATGTAGTTTAATTTTTTACGAAGAAGGAATAAAGTGCAGTAAATAGTTTTCTTTATAATTCACACACATTCATACATGCAGGGCTGCATTTACGTTTTCGGAGGCAAACAGACAAATATTCATTTCAGTTATTTAGCTTCACTTTATGTTGGTTGGCTAAAAAAAAGCCCTGGAGAGGGCTTTTTTGTAGCCGGGGGAGGGGTGATCCAAAAAAGTTTGAAAAGCACTGCAGTAGCCCAAATACATTCTCATATTCCTGGAACCAGTTCTGTACAATTCTGCCCTTGTGAGATGGGGCATTATCCTGTCGAAAGAACCCAGACACTGCAGCTATGAAGGGATGCACCTGGTCTGAAACAATTTCCGGAAACTTATGGCGGTTAGTTGTAGGGTTTTAGGCGCATCAGAAACTTAGGCCATATTGTACCGTATATAATATGACTGTAAAATGCATATGTTCTGTGGTCGATTTGCTGTTTACTGGACGAAAAACCGGCGTTTCCGGGAGAAAAAATTATGTATCCACACCCGAGATCGACTAATTCAGCCATGTTGTGAAATATGCCCATAAAAATTCCTCCCGCAACTCATAATATCCTGTTATGGATGTGATTCGAACTCGGGTCCCTTTCCACCCGGGGCGGGGAGAACGACAATTCTACCAA
Organism: Mastigoproctus giganteus; assembly: GCF_048544385.1. Taxonomy (NCBI): domain Eukaryota; kingdom Metazoa; phylum Arthropoda; class Arachnida; order Uropygi; family Thelyphonidae; genus Mastigoproctus; species Mastigoproctus giganteus. The sequence continues at coordinate 69,233,937 of NC_143588.1, read as the reverse complement.
CTGCGCTACCCACGAGAGCAAACTTATATTATATTGTCACTGAGTACAATGCCATAAATTTGTCCTCGTGGAATAGCACGCGGGATAAACCTTACTCCTTCTTCCTGAGATCGGCTAAATGCAGCTTCCACTGAACAGGATTTGAGAAATTTCTCCATCGGCGGGAATCGAACCCAGACTTCCAAAAGAGTGGTTTCACCACTTGTCATTTATTAGAAGTCTGGGTTCGATTCCCTTCTCTTGTTTTTCTGACAAGAGTGAAACACGTTCGGTTGTTTGCTGCTATACTCCATCCATAACAGGATACCATGAGTTGTTTATTCTAAAATAAAATTTGTTGTTGTTGTTGTACTGGGTTGTTATGTAACTGACTATACTGTAGTTTTGTTACAGTCACAAGTCTTGTTCGCCTCCGTTGGTCTCCCGCAACAATAAGCTGTTTCCGACTACAGGACCACCATTAGATGAACGTTATTTGGTTATTGGACCAATTATACTACACCAATCATCTACACCTCCAATGTTCAAGTTGCTCTCTATGCAGATGATCGTAAGATCTACTCAGCAGTGAAGCAGATTACCGATTCTCAACAACTTCAATGTGCTCTCAATAAATTCTCTCTGTTGCTATTTCTGAATGGCCTGTCTGCTAACCCCTCGAAGTGTAAAGTAATCTTTCTCATCCGGTAGATCTCCACAACTAATAAATACGGAGTGCAATATTAACTGTGTGATCATCGAAAGGTGTGACCAAGTTAACGGCTTAGGGGATTCTCTTCTCCAGCAGTGCTAAATGCGATGCTCATGTCCTTAAAATCACTAGCAAAGCATTCAAAACACTGGGATCCATCAAATGGAACACATACAATTTCAAAAACTACAGATATGCGGTTATCCTTTATAAAACTATTGTTCTGCCAATCCTTGAATTCAGTTCACCCATCTGGAATCCTCACACAAAGACTTTAACTAACAAAATTGAAGCAGTCCAAAAAAATTTTGTCCGTTACCTTACGTACCGCAATCCTCTATTCTATAACTCAGTGTATTATGAATCGCTGTGTGATTACTTTCATCTGAGGTCTCTGTGCACCAGAGGAGTTACTGCTGACATCACCCTTCTAGCCAAAGTAATCATTGGAACTTATGAAGCATCTGATATCCTTAGCAAAATAAACTTCATTGCTCCTTGTAAACAAGTCAGGAACCTTATACCGTTTCGCCTTGACTCTGCCACCACGGACTTTATGAAGTTCAATCCACTGAACAGAATCAGCAAATGACTCTCTCATTGACTTCTTTGACAACTTCCAATCACTGATGAACTCCATCCACAAGTTTGCCTCTTCTCTTACAGTTTGCCTGTCACTAACTCTGATCTAATTATTGTAGTTTATTAGTATTATGATGTTTTATCATTTTTCTATTCTCTAACTGATTAATTATTACTTGTTTTACCGATAACTCAATCCTCTTTTGTACATATGATTTTAATGTTTAATTCTATATCGATGTTTATCTTCCTGTTGGATTTCATATTATTGTTATTATGTTTATTGTTCTGATCTCAGATACACTGTTAATGGTTACCTGTTGTGTATCTTGTTATTAATAAAAATAAAAAATTTAAAAAAATACGCCCAAAACACAATCGCATATGAAAACCCCAGAAGGATTTCAGTTTTGGAGATACTCATACCAGTGTGTCTGGTATCGGTTATCATGCCGATTCAAAGCCGTTTAAATCTTTCATTTTGCCCATTTTCGTACTGAACTGCACACATGCAACGTTCCCCCATATCTGGAGAGCAGGAGGGTAGGCGTACCTAGTAACGTGGCCATCAGTGTATTTATTTTTCAGTCAATATTCATACGCGGTGGGAATTGATTCACCCAGCACAGTGCCCGGGGCTCATCTGTTGAATCTGTTTCTCCCATAATATTTACTATTTCCAGCACATTGTTTGCTTCCGAAACGTCTTACAGCTCTGAAACTAATTAAATTATTTTGTATAAATAAAATCGCATCACATGATCAAAGAGGCAATTAAAAAAAAAAAACTGTCTAATGGATTTCATTAAAAATTTACAATCAACTATATAACGTTAGAATATTTAATCTTCCCAATCTCCTTTCTTTGAGAATCTTTGTAAACTACTACTCCTTTCCCCTTGCTTTATATTCAGTTCATTTATTTATTAATTACTGTTTCATTTGGATAAAATGTACAATCCATATATACTCGCTTTCAACAGAATCAGCAATCGATACAAAACTGAGGACTCATAAAGAGGGCATACTTTCAAATAGTGTCACATTTTTTTAGATCTAGCATTAGAGGGTTTCTTTACAATGTAAAATGCGCGCCCAATTAACATTTTTTTCTATAATCGAGGGCAGTTCAATAAGCTAAAGAACGAACCTTTAAATACACCGATGAACCAAAACATTATGACCAGCGAGTCGTTATGCAAAACGAAGCAACTGCAGGTGAACTTCGGCGCTTGCGAGGGTCAGGACACGGTATAAAAAACACCTGATACGGAGCTCCGTTAATCAGTGTTACTCTTGTTCTTCAGATGGGAAAGGCAGCGGACTTAAGCGAGTTTGACAAAGGCCAAATTTTAATGGCCAGACGACTGGGTCGGAGCATATATCCGAAACGGCACAGCTAGTGGGATGCTCACGGTCAGCCGTGGTTAGTACCTACCGAAAGTGGTCCGAGGAGGGAAAATCCACGAATCGCCGGCGAGGTGTTGGACAACCATGGCTCATCGATGCTCGAGGTGAGCGAAGACGTCTAACACCTACCTAAACATCATTGCTGACCAGGTACACCCTTTCATGGCAACGGTCTTCCCCTCTGGCGGTGCCGTCTTTCAGTAGGATAGTGCGTCATGCCACACCGCCCAGATTGTTCGATACTGGTTCGCGGAACATGAGGAAGACTTCCAGGTATTGCCCTAGCCTCCAAATTCCGCAGACATCAATCCCATTAAGCACCTGTGTTTTGTGTTGGAACAGCAACTCGGATCTGCGGCGTCTCAACCACGGACCTTACAGGAGTTAAAGGATCTGCTGGTTACTTGTTGGTACCAGATACCACAAGACACATTTACAAATCTTGTAGCGTCCATGCCTCGCCGGTACGAGCTGTTTTGGCTGCATGTGGAGGACCAACATCATATTAGGTAGGTGGTCATAATGTTTTGGCTCATCGGTGTATATTGAAAGGATATACTGGGTGGTTTTAAATAAAATAAGTTTCCCTATTCAGGAGACCCTAGTGTCAAAACGGTTAGAGGTAGCGCTGTGAAAATCGGTGGATATGTCATTTAGGATGTGGGGAAGCGATTTGTAGAAGAAAAAAAATTACTTAAACCTTCTGCCACCAGGGGAGAAATTGGCACTGTAAACATGAAATGGAATACTTAACTTAGGATTAGATTTTAATATCAGAACTTAGAAATCTACAGATGTTGTTCTATGTGCTTTGAGATGATATTCTGAAAACAGAGGACTGTGTGCGACAGTTTCGCGTAGCATCTTATTGGGGATGTTGGCTACATACTGATTAATGCTTGCTTTCAAATCGACAAGCGTCTGTATGCCGGTAAACTCTGTCTTTCAGGTATTCCCGTAGCCAGAAATCACAGGGATTGGGATCTGCTGATCAGAACTGCAGAAAGTCTCCAGAAATGTTCGTTTGGTTTTTAGGAGCATTAGCAACTAAGGCCATATTGCTCCAGGATATGCGTTGATCATTCCCTGACCTTTCCGCATCCTCCGTATTTGGTGGTGACGGGCTTGAACCCCGGTCTAATCAGGAAGCGTGTGTTACGCACTGCTGCTCCTTCCCACCTAGCTACGGAGGCGCCTTCTCTCCAGAAATGATGCGATAATTTCCGAATGTTGAACGGAGCAGTTCCTTCACTTGTCGACCAACGTGGGGAGGGGTACACTACGGTCCAAACATTGCCTTTCTTGCATAGCGGGAATAATGTGATCTCTTAGAAGAGCGCAGTACCGTGCACTAGTTACCGTACACCTTAGGGGGCCATGAGGCGTAGGCTCTTCAAAGAAAAATGGTCCGATTATAAACTGTGCTATGAATCCACACCATACTCTAATGTATGGACTTTGTAGTGGTCTTTCAGGCACAGCATATGGACGAGAAGTTCCCCGTATTCGGCAGAGTGAAATGTGCCTCATCAGACCACAAGATCATTCGAGCCCATGTGTCGTCAAGTTCCATACGAGCCAGAAATCGTAGAGCAAAGTATATTCGTTGTTGCTGATCACAGAACGTAGTGCAAGAACAGGACTTTAGTTCTTGCACTACGTGAATCTTGTATGGGAACCAGCGTAAAATTATTCGAAGCACTTTACGTACAGTAGACCAAGGAAGGTTCAAGTCTCTTGACACACCTCTGGCACCACTGACTGATAGTGTTTCGCATTCTGACCATTGCAACCGCCACTTCATCCACTACATCCGTTCCGATACGTGGTCGTCCCCTGCTTGGAATTACACATAACTCCCCGGTCGCTTCAAATTTCTTTTAGTTTTCGAAGCCCCACTGACAATGTGAACTGAGGTTGCGAGGAGTTAATACATATTGCATGTATGCTATGGTTGGTTTGCTGTTTTCCTGGATGTAAAGCCTGTGTTTTTGGATTTTTCTTCCAGACAACTGTGCTGCCCTTGCACGAAACCAGTTAAGACAGTCATGATATTATCAATTAAAAAAAAAATTAAAAAAAAAGTTCTTTCCTTATTTATGGTATTCGAACCCAGAGTTTTTCCGCACGGTTTAAGTGAGCTGAGGACAGAATGGCTATTATATATATTATCCTATATTTATTTTTACTTGATAATTTTGACTTAATACAGCTGAATAACGCAGAGGCGTTATTGATGAGTCTATTGCAAATTTTGAATTTTAACTTTTTTCTCGATGTGCATACTTGAATATCAACAATTTGCATTGTTGATATTCAAGTACATCAAGAAAAAAATAAAAGTTCAAATTTAGATTCTCTGGCATAGTACAAGATAGGTTTAGCACAATCCGCATTTTCATTTTCAATTAAACTGATATAAATTTAACATAAATTTAAATTATACAAATTGAAATCTTAATGATATAAATTTTAAAAATAAAATTTATATCACTTAAATTGCTTCTTGAATAAAATTATCAATTAAATTCGTTACAGACTCCAGCATCGCCACCAAGTGGCAGTTTATAAAAAGTAATTTGAGTGATTGAGTGCTACTGCTTCGGTAGTTTTATTAACTCTGAAAGTTTTAATAAATGGATTGCGTAAAGAATTTATATTGTTTTGTCTGCATAAATTTATAACTTAATAAGTAGATAGAATATAAAATATATATAAATTTAGCACCTGGAAGAAACGAATCGAAATGTCTCAAACAGATTTCAAAACGCGTACTACTGGCAGCAGACGGATAAAATGTAAGTGTATATGTTGCTTTTGTTTTTTTTTTTTTTATTTGCTAACTGTTTAAGGATATTTTTATGTGAATCATTTTAATTCGCAGTTATCATTTTCATTTCTTATTTAAAATGTAACATGAAGCCAAGCGAATTTTATTTTTTAATCTTACTTTGCTAATGAAGAATTTTATGAAGCATTGATATTCTCTAAAGATCGACAGAGATTACGTCTTAGCAAAGGCTAAGAAATATGCTTTCATTTCCAATTTTAATTCAACTTCCGAAGGATTTTTTTTTTTTCTTCAGAGTTGAAAAGAATCGAAAATGTTTAAGCAACAAATACACATTGGGATTTCGTGTTACAGTAATAAAAATCGTAAACCTACTTGAAATACAGTAGACATTGATACTTTACTGCATATACTTGTCTCGTGGGATTCGTGTTGCTGTAGCAATTTATCACATAGTTCTTTCTACAAGACGTAATTCAAATGAATTGATATCGAACTGCTGAATTTGCATTTCCTTAACAAAGTCAAATATCTAAGCGCGTTTTTTTTTGTAACTTTTTTTTTTGGAGGCTGCGTTTTCATTAATTCGAGAAAGCAGCTTAAATATTTCAATAAAAAAACCGATGTCCATGAGAATTAACCGTGATTACAGCAAGCTAGAAAAGAAGGAAACCGCCTAGCTTTTTTTTTAAATTATTATTATTTTAAGATGCTAAAGTTTTTATTATCTCTTTATTGTTTGTGCTTACACAGTGGAAGAATTAAAAAAAAATCAATGATTATATCGCAGTGCATAACGGCAGGCATCTCATCCTCTCGATCTTAATCAAAAATGTCATTATTAAAGTCACGTGTTCAAGGAAGGTACCATCTTTGGATAATTAACAGGCTGACATGCCCGATAACAAAAATCAGCTCGAAGCATTGAAATCTCAAAAATAAAACTTAATTTTGTGTCCCTGCCCTTGGAGTCTACACAGGACACACCAGCACTCGTATAATGTCATTCCTATTACCATAGGAATGACATTAAGGATAAAAGTCTTGTCTTACCAATATGGTAAAATATTAAGAAATAATCAGGAAAGAAAGGGTGCAAAAAATAACTCTGATATAATTTAGTTACAGTTTTAAAAGGCTTTTGGCACAATGAATGTCTTGTGCATAAAATGGAGAGTTGCAGTATTGTGAGTAGGTTGCCATAGTGGAAAAAGCGTTGGTTAACGGGCAGAATGTAGAATAATACTCTGTTGTTGTTGTTGTTATTTGGTTTTTAGGAGCATTAGCAACTAAGGCCATATTGCTCCGGGGATATGCGGTGGTCATTCCCTGACCTTTCCGCATACTCCGTATTTGGTGGTCACGGGCTCGAACCCCGGTCTAACCAAGAAGCGTGTGCTACGCACTGCTGCTCCTGCCCACATGGCTACGGAGGCGCCATAATACTCTGAGGGAACTAGTTTCATGACTCCGGGGGGGGGGAGCTTTCGGGGTTCTGTTTTATGGCCCTTGTATGTAATTTTTCATTACCAGTTACATTCGAAAACAACCATAAAAACTATCATTGTTTAAAAAATTTAAGAAAACGGTGAGGGGCTCGAAAGTAAAAATAAGCCTGTTGAGAAATTAACTGTCAAACATCTAAATTAAAACAAATCGACCAAGAAGCAGCACACTTGTTTTAATCAAAAGTTGCCCCAAAAAATGACATTCCACTTGCTTTAGCTTATGCGTTTGACGATTCTCGCCTTAGCTGGATTTTTTTTATCTTCGAGTCATTCACTACATTTTCTTGAACGACAGTAGTTGGCTTAACTACTTTGGAGTGTAATAGGAAGATCTATACATTTATTTCTATTTTTATTAATTATTTTACTACCAAGGTAAATTCGCCACCTGTATTATCACTTAAATTATTTAAATGTTTCATTAGTGATACTGATGTCCGTGTTGCATGTTTGATTATATTAATTTGAATAGGCTTATTAACAGCAGTAATCAGGGTGTATTGCTTCAAAAAGATTTGAATAAATTATAAAGTGGCCTGAAATTTTCAGTAAATCAGGCTTTAATGCTAAAAATTCAGTTTCTACATCTACGCCATGGGCCGGCACACGGTCGATTGCAAATGACTGGTTGATCACAACGCGTATTTGGTTAATAAAAATAAATATTCTGTTTATACTCCGAGGCGACGACACGGTTAGAGGAGTTCGCAAGATCGAAAGAATACAAGAAACAGCACCATATTTAGCAGTCACGAGCCTTGAAGCCCGGTCACTCAAAGCACGTGTACTTATGTACCCTTGGGCATTACCACTCGGCTGCAATGGCCGTTACTGTGGGCATTGAAACAAATATATATATATATATATATATTTTTTTTTCCTGGAGAACATTAGTGACAGAAATTTAAATTACTCTCCTGATTTTTTTTTCTTAGATTTTTTATTTATTTATTATTATTATTATTCTACAACTAGCATATTTTATTTAAAATGTAGATATACAGTAAACTCCGTAAAATCTGGCATTTTACAATCTGGTACATTTACAAATAAATAAATATTTTACAATCCGGATTTTTTTTTTTCTTTTTTTTTTTTTTTTTTTTGCGGCCGCAGGATTTGAAATGTATACATTACTCAGTTCTCACAACAGGACTGACTTGCATTTACAACGAGTTACCTTAGTATTCCATTACTTTTAGATATCACAAAAAGATTAATTGGCCATTTTTAAAATTTGAGACTGATATGCTAGCCTGTTTTCAAGATTAATGGGTCCATCTAAAATAGCAGGTAGCCCCTAGTGATAACACTCAGACAAGCAGTTGTAAAATTACAACTGTTTGTTTGTTTGATATGAGCTGCCATGCAGAAATTAAAGCAGAACTGCTTCAAAATTGTAATATAACTAAATCTATTTGTTTTGTCTGAGTGTTGACACTAGAGACCAGCAGTGGGCCCAGATAGGGCTAAAGGGACTATGGACTCTTCCATTAGGATAAAAATAATATATATATTTTTTTTTTCGCTGCTCCAAGACGATTAAAAACCTGATACCCTGAACGCTGGTTTTAGCCACCCTCCACCGATATAACAGAAACCATCACTATTTGACAAGGGAAGAGTTAATTCTGAAACAGGTTATTATATTAGTGTCACGTAATTAAAAAAAAAATGATCAAATTAACATTTATGCGAAGCAATCTGAAAGCAGTGCGATACTGGGGCAACTCGTTACAAAAGCAGGTTTCTTCTTCAATGAGGGTTAAAACCATTGCATTAGCTAAACAGTTTAAATCCTGCTGGTCGCAAAAACGGACGAAAGGAGAAGTTAATCTTTTAGACCTCTTATAATTTCTCTGAAGCCTCATACCTCAGAGAATTCTTTTTTATTTTTTATCAAAAAACAAACCTTGACTTTCTTTTAGTGCTAATCGCTTATTCAGTAAACTTCGTAGCTCAAAGCAAACTGCTTTTGCAAATTATATCAATGTGGCTGGTTATACTGCGCTTGCGTAGTAACCAGTTTGACGCCACTTTAGAACATCTGAGAGCGAATATAGATAGAAAATATCTATCTATATTTTTCCAGCAGTACTCAGTAGATATTTTAGCATTAGCAGAGGCATACAATGCAAGAAAGCAAACTTATGCAGCACCAGCCAAAAAAAAAAAAAAAACCCTCCCATTTCATCCCTCCATTCGTTCCAAATGCCTGTCCAGCTCAGCCTTAAATTTATTTAGGCTATTAGCTTCCACAACAAAAGATGGAAGCCTGTTCCACCAATCAACTACCCGCTGGCTAAAGGCAAATTTCCGCACATCTATTCTACAACTATCTTTCCTCAATTTGAAACTGTGCCCCCTCAGGTTCTTAGTCTGAGCAAGACGAAGAATGCCATCAGCATTCAACTTGCTCAACCCATTCAAGGCCTTATACACGTCAATCAGATCAACTCGCAGGTGCCTACTCTCCAGGCGCTGCAGTTTGCAGAACTTAAGCCTTTTTTAGTACGAGCACCCCTTTGTTCCCCTTACCAATCTTGCTTCCCTTCTTTGTGCTCTTTCTAGCAACTCTACATCCTTCCTAAAATGAGGCCTCCAGACCTGTATACAGTACTCTAGGTGTGGCCTGACCATTGCCTTATACAAGGGAATAATCACCTCCTTATCCCTGCTAGAAAAATTCCTATATATCATCGACAATACACCATGAGCTACTCTTGCAGCCCGTCTGCACTGCTCAGAAAACTTCATATCTGCCTGCACAACCACCCCCAGGTCCCTTTCATTCTCTACCACTGTCGTGTAGTACCACAGAGTTGATACGTTGCTCTGGGGTTGCTGTTTCCCATATGTAGTACTTTACATTTGCCAATGTTAAACTCCGGTTGCCACTTCTCAGCCCATTTTCCCAACTTATCTAGATCCAGTTGGAGCAGCATACTGTCATTAACAACCCTGCCAACATTTGTATCATCTGCAAACTTGGACATTAAACCTGATATACCTTCACCAAGATCATTGATAAATATACATAACAACAATGGGTCCAACACCGACCCTGAGGAACTCCACTAACAACATTTGTCCACGAAGAGCAGTGTCCATTGATTATCACACTCTGTTGTCTCCCACTCAACCATCCCTTTATCCATTGTAGCAGCTTACCCTTGATGCCATACCTCTCCAATTTGTACAGCAGTCTTCCATGTGCAACAGTATCAAAAGCTTTCCTGAAATCCAAATATATGATATCAAAATTATTTTTGGCATTCAGTTCCTTTGTGACCACATCATAGTAAGCAATCAAATTTTTCAGACAAAAAACTTTCCCTTAACAAACCCATGCTGTGTCTGAATTATTGCTACACTCTTGTCTAGATGATCCTGCAATACATCTTTAACCAGTGATCCCATTATTTTAACCGGAACAGAAGTTAAACTAACAGGTCTGTAGTTACTTGTGTCACCTTTTGAACCTTTGTGAATTGGTGATACATTTGCACACCTCCAGTCCATGGGGACCTCCCCTGAGTCCAAGGAAGCTCTCATAATTATGGCTAAGGGTTTGCTTACTTCCTTTACTGCCTCCTTTAATGTAACTGGATAGATCCCGCCCACCCCAGGTGCCTTCCTTATGTTTAACTTCAACAATTTCTCCTGCACTTTGCTTTCAGTTATTACAAAATCACTTAGCTCCCTGTTAGCGTTTGATAAACTTCTGGCACTCCCCTCATTGAATAATTTTCTATCTATGTTCGCTCTCAGATGTTTAAAGTGGCGTCAAACTGGTTACTACATCACGCCAGCGCAGTATAACCAGCCACATTGATCTAATTCCTCACAACCAAGGTTTTTCCCGCCATTAAACTAATACTCTGGTCAGGTGCATGACTAAAGTAGGGGAAAAACAACAAGCGTCTCAAGGTCACCGACTTCACTTTCCACTCCGCAAATTAAGCTATGGAATAGAAAGCTTAGTGAAAGGGTGAATGTAGTGAAGGCCTTGAGCCGCCTGCTGTTTTACCTCTCTATTAGTTTTAATTGCGACAAAATCTAAATTTGACTATCTTATTTCTCTCCGGTACATTATTAAAATCAGAATTTCATGTAAATTGATAAAGGTAGCACATACCTCGTTATAATTATTCCTTAGAAGAATAGTTATTTTATTTTTATTCTCCGATCGGAAAATATTTTTTAATATTCTCTCTGATTCCGTACTAGCGTGCATTTTAAAACAGTAATATTACAGTAATGGCAAAATTTGATATGATTTTGTTTGTAATTTGTTTACATTTAACAAACTGAACTGTTATTTACATTTTAACCACTAGTACCATCTTTTAGTTATTATAGATGTAAAGAAGTTCAATTATTAGTGATGAAAAAAAAAGAAGTTAGCACTTCTCCAAAACTGCTCAGTTACTAGATATAAAACCCGCGCCTCTCAATCTCCGACAGTGCTAGATTTTGCAGTTAACTGTACTATTGATAACTGAATTTTAATTTTCGAGAAACTATTAAACAAATTTACTCGCCGAATATAGTTACAAATACTTTTGCCACGAGTTTACTGTTACTGCTGACAGCGATAATTGGAACTTTATCCAAAACCGTTCTTTATAATGGTTATAAACTTTTTTTGAGCAAAATGAAGTTTGACAAGAGACGCCCACGTAAATTATAACCAATTGCATTATTCTGTAAGCATTAAAATAGTGTCCTGCGTCCAAATAAATGCAAACATCGTTAGGTCGAAGCCTTTTCATCAATCATAAGTGAAAGTATGTTTGATGTGGTGCCACTAAGCAGTTATCAAATGTGATGCATATCGTGTCCGCGTTAATCATAGGTTACACCAGAAATTTTAGCATGGCTGAGAAAAAAAAAAATTGTTGAACTTGTCAGGCAGTTAAATCTTCCATTAAAAAAAAAGGAAAGATTTATTAATTTCGATACACTCCGGCGGCCTTTGTTTTTATTTCAAATAATAATAATTACACAGTTTTCCAAAGTTATAATTAAGTGATGTATGTAATTCTGCATCGTAAGTGTGACCGATGTTTTCATTACAATATAAAAGATGAATAAAACTGTTGTTTCTGTTCGATTTAAGTGATGCTTCAAATATTAGAACAAATACAGTTAACGGTGTAAAGTTCGCCATATTTTACAAAAAAAAAAAAAAAATGACATTTCACAGTCCGGAAACATGAAAAATTAAGAAGGAACACTGCGAATCGGGCAATGATCGCATTTGTTTAAGAATCCATCAAAAAAGCGATTATTGCTTTAAAATAAATGTTAAATGTTGAAAATAAAAGTTGAAGAAGTTAACTGGCAAATTCTCAAATATTAACTCACGTAAGGCCAAAAATTATTTTACAATCATAATCGCAAACACAAAGTGATAACTGGAATACGATTAACGAAAACTTCAGTTCGACGATCGGTCAAGAAGTAATAATTGAGTTATTTTTACCTCCATAAAAAGATTTTGCTTAAGTCGAAAGACTGTTCTCCAAAAAATCATTTTTCAACAAGTGAATTCAGTTTTCAGCATTTAAAGAAGAGCTTATTCAAAAGAAATGGATTTTATTTTTGGGCATCTATCTTCATTAAATACAATTAAGAAGGCTACAGATATTAAAAGCAAAATATAACCTTGGAAGCGTTGGCCCTTTAGTTTCAGAACAACTCATCTTAGGAGCCAGATTTCAGAAAATAAGAAAACTGAGCCCACTTTCTGAACCGCCAATACGACTTGTGAGACTGCGCAGCGCGCAAGCGAATCTGGTATGGGTGATTTTGTCACAAAGAACTCTGTGCTTTGACTTTACTGTTATGCGTTACAAACCCGAGCTGTTGAGTACAGATGCCGAATCAGTAAACATTATTTTATTATGATTGTTTTCTTTAAATCCAATCTACACAGTTTTATCTGTGTAGCTTGGATTTAAACGATTATATGTTTCTACTAGCTTCTGTCTAGTAGAAACAGACTTCAGAGTGAAAAGAAATTGTAGAAAATGCCGAGATGTTGTGAGACTGATAAATTCTCAGCTCACGACGATCGGATAGATCTCATTCTTTGTTCAATAAATAAAACCGATATTCAGGATATTAGGGCGAAATTATCGAAAAACAGTTTTCAATTAGAATTCGTAATATTCAAGTTAGGGAAAGCCAAACCGAAAGTATTAAAGAGAAGATGTGAGTGAGCCAATGAGAAGGCAAGAGCCCATGACTAACACAAACTTACTTTCGCTCTGAACAGGGGATCGTAACGGGGGTAGAAAGAGTCAGCGAGAACTTCGGCCCCGCGCTAACGATAATAAACAAAATAGAAGGTTTAGGTTGATAGCAAAACCAGGCTCACACCTGCCTGTGACGCAGACTTGGGCAACTAAAAGAACAGGACTCTGTCATATTTATGACTTTCCCCACTGTCATTGGGAGGGAGCGAAGAATTCCTCATTGTTGAGTAATCAACGAAGAAAAAAGTTAAAGAGGGAAAGTAGCGCTCAAGTCCGAGATATATACAGGAGGGCTGAGTCAGAAAAGAGAGGAGGAGGACGACGGCGTTCACGACAGAGAAGGAGACAGATTCGGACGGAGACAGAGACGGAGAGAGGACACCGAAGAGAGGAGAGTTGGCTCTTCGCAGATGAACACCTAGTCGAAAGATCGCAAGGGCAGCGAGAGACAAAGGCTGAGAAGGAGCAGATCGGCCACCAGAAAAGTCGCCCGAAACCCAGTAGAGGACCCCGCCCAGATTTCGCTGAAGAGAAGGAGGCCGTACCACTGAATTCTAGGAGTGAGCAAATTAACTGGTAAGCAATTACATTATTCGTGTGAATGTAACAATCCGAAACCGAAACCAAAATGATAACCTGTTCAATGCTTCTTTCCTAACCACAAATGAATTACATGTTAATACACTATAGGTTAAACGACCAGAATGCTCTCATAGACACGAAAATCCCCATCCTGATGTTCATAAGAAAGTGCAACATAATCGAGCGTGATCAAGCGCTAAGCTCCGAATGATGATGAAGGATGCACTGAGAGATAACTAGCAGCCAGGAGAATTAAACACACCCACTCGCGTTTAGCCTCAGAATATGAGGAGTACCAAAAAGGGTCTATAACATTCTGGACGATTAACCTAGAATAATCTGGTACACTACAAAAGGTAAGAATTGTGAAGAGTTAATGTTGCAAGAGAAATTACAGAATTTCTATGAAGAGCAGATTGTACTAGCATAATACCTGATTCACACATTGACATTATGAAATGTAACTTATGCCTGAATGCCACTATTTAAACTGATCACTTAAGTAGAGTGCAAGTGTTGTATATTTAGTTTTGTTATGTGTTAATAAATATTGTTATGTGTTTTACTAAGTCTCATCCTCTCTGCCCATATCCAATCACACCAGCACAGGTAAGAACCATCTAAAATAAGTTATTGCGGGGAATCGAACCAACGCATCGCGATTGGTCGATTCTTTAACACAGCGCTAATTCTTTGCTGCAGTCACAGGGGTTATATAAACTTCTGGAGACCGAGGGCGGGAATTTTGTCCTAAAAGATAGTGAGTTGAGTGACTAGACAGAAAAAGGGCGTCGCCCCACAGAGGAGAGGAAACAAGATGGCGCCTTGAATCAGCAAGAGAACCAACCCAATCAAGACGTGCCACGTAACCAAAGAGAACAGGGCCATCCACAAGATGAAGGCGACACCCTACAATGTCACGTTCGACACCTATATCGGTAAGTGAGCGACTTCGACAGAGGGCAAATTATTGGCCTTCGAGAGGCTGGATGGCTGCTTCATCGTGTAGCTCAATGTTGGGACCATGGTAATACCACAGTGCATAGATGTTGGAAACAGTGGCTGTGGGAAGGTACGATTGCTTGTCAAAGATTAGTGGAGCACCAAGAAGGACCTTAGAACCGGAGGATGATCGTCTTATTTGTCGACTGGTTTACACCGCACCTACAGCCACGCTAGATGCCATCCAACGAGCTGTGATACCAGCTGGCAGTTACCCCATCATCCGTCGAATCATTGCACGCCGACTGGCAGGAAGGGGGGGGGAACTGCCGTGAAAACCAGTCACTGCGTCGATTATCCCTAACCGCTGCCCATTTAAGCTAGTAGAGACCTAATCCTTCGTGGTGGGGACGGTAACTCCTGATGTGGGGTATAATGGACCGTCCCTGCCATGAGGCCAAAGGTCGCTTTCATGTAATCTCTTATTTTGTTTGTTTTGAGTTGACCCGAGTGGGATCTGTTTTGTTGCATAACAGATTATTAACCAAATAGATGTCTGGTCCATGTGACAAATGCAATGAGAATTTGTCGCATATGGCGAAAGCACGGGAGTCACAAAGATGTCAGCTCACTCAAATAAAATGAAATTAAAAATAACCGCTGCCCATCGTCAGCAGTGTACGTAATGTTGTCCCGCATGAACCACCTGGGATACAGAATGGCGTCCAGTGGCACCGCATACACACCTGTAGCGACGAAGTGGTTATCACAATGATCCTAGAGCCATTGTAGACGCCATAGTGCACGCCTTGCTGGTATTATACTGTAGGGCGCGATCAGTTTTGATAGTCGGTCGTCGTTGTGTTTGTCAATGGCAGTCTGACTGCTCGCCGCTGTGTATCTGATTCTGGAATCGCTCACTCTCAACTTTCTTACTGGGTGCCTAACAACATTTTTCAGGACTTCTCCCGAACACATACTGGGCAGGTTTTCACCGAGTATCTTCGTGTTGTGAACTTATTGTCATGGGCAGTGAGGTCCCCGGTTTTCTCCCCTGTCGAGCATGTATGAGACATGATTGGACGCCGTTTATAGAACCGTGCGTGGCCAGCACAGACCATGGATGTTCTCCGGGACAAGAGGCGTGGTGGAAAATACCGCAGGAGGCTGCTCGACACCTGTACGACTCAATGCCAAAACGCTTAGCCGACTGTATCCGTAACCGTGGGATTTACACCATATTAATCTGTCTATTGTAAGCATAATTTTGTGTTATTTTATGTGTTCACGTTCACACACACAACACTAGCGTCTTCGACTTTTTATCTTGTGTTCTTTAATTCCTTGGCTGTCATTACTCCAAGTGCTTTATATTCCTGTACCTTCAGGGTGCTGCAATTTCAGTGTCTCAGAGAGCGCTTAATTAAGCGCACATAAATTATTTAAACAATTCTAGATGAATCAGTTACCCATCTTACAAGGCATACAAGTTGAATGGTTTCCTCAGCATGATCAAGTAATTTACTTTTAAAATTTATTCCTATTTAAAATTCAAGATCTTTGGCCATACCTGAGAGCTGGACCTGGATGTTATCGCTTCCAGGATTCAACCTTAACACAGATCTGACCCATAGCAAACATAAAAGGATACATCAATTCCTACAAAAATCTTATTTCATTAATATATCTTATGTAATACTTGTGCTTTCTGCTTTTAATGAGTACAGGAGTTAAGTTCCTTTAAACTTAAATAAGAATACTCCAAGAGCACGCTAATCATTGTAAACACTTGAGTCCTAGCATTTGAAAATAATATAAATTACCTATCTTTTATATCTTCCATTGTTTCCTACGTTCGACAGCAACTGACTTCTTTTTTCTCTTAAAGATTTGTTTAGATAATTCAATTTATATTATAAAGTTTTTTGATGGAGACATTTAAGTTTGTTAAAGTTTGCTTGGGCATCTCGAGCGTCATCGTTTGTTCATCAGAAACTCAAATAGCGCGTAGTACCATGGTGCAGCTCAAAAGGTTATGTAGTAAATTCTATACTGAGAAGATTGGCTATGTTCATTGGGTGATCTGGCCTTCGAATGAGATATGCAAAGAAATTCTTTCCAGGAGTTGATAGTTAATGGCAATGAATAGATGAACTTAATTATTCATTTGCATAAAAATTATGCGCACCATAATTCTCGTCTACATCGTATGCTAATATTTTCCTGGTGTGTGTGTGTGCGTGTGTTACCGAATACTAATATTTTCCACCAATAATTTGCTCTTTATGTCAAGGTAGATGAAATGTAATGATCACCACCGTCATATAGAGAAGTGAGGGAGAGAGAAAATGTAAATAAACATCTTAACGCGTAGTAAGACGTCGAAAATTAATGATAATATAATTACACGCTTTCTCAATTTCTTCGCGCGTGCAATAGCAACGCTTTGGGATCATTATCTCCTTTCTTCCTCCCTACCTTTGTGATTCTCGGAGAGCACATAGAACTTTGTCACTACCATCCATCTACGTTTCCACGCTGTGATTCTTGCACTTCACAGATTCCTTTTGCTTACAGGCGCCGGTAACTTCCTACTTCTCGGCCGTGATCGAACATACTAACACGAATATAACAGTATGGTTGGTCGGCTTCGTCATTTGTTTGGTCTGTTTTCCAATATTTCTCAGTTACGTTTGGTCCACTGAACCCTGGACTAGTGTTTAAGACTAATCAGACGAAAAATAAAGTTACATCTGTTGTTCAAAGTGCTGATTAAGCCGAAAAGTTCAACGATATTACAACGCAGTTACAAAATTGGAAGATAATTCGCAAAATTTAAGGTATTATTACAGCTAATTTTTCGTACTAGGTTGGTTAGCAGTTCAAAGAAAGGATCGTAGTATCTCAAGCATGAATAATGCCTTCATTATCTTATTATTTAAGCTAGCTAGGACATTAATAAATGCTTTTAAAGATACCAAACGAAGCATATGTTTATATTTGTTTGATATACTGTAAATGGCGCCATCATTTCACACATAATTAGCCATAAAACTTTTTGAATCTCTCGCTTAGCCAATAGGATTTTATCCTACAACTATTAACTCCTGACTTTTATTCGACCATCTGGCTGTGACACTGGATATGCAAATCCTTATAAAGTAACGTTCTTTTTCCGTAATTGGGGAAGTATTTACTTGGGAGCCATTCACAAATTGCGTTAAGAGGAGAGAAAGGCCAGATAAATATTACTATACATTTCCCACTAGGAGGGGGGGGAGATGTTATGTAAATAGATTTTTTCAGGGAAACATGATGTAATTTGGAGTATTTCGTTAAAGGCAGAGTTCAAAGCTGTTGTTACCAAGTATTACGGGTAGTTCAAAATTTTAAAAATGAGCATTAAGTAATTTGTGAATTATATACTTTGAATTTTTATCAACCTCTGATTGGAGTTACATTTTAAATGAGGATAAAGTAATTACGATGTCTAAAGCGAAGGCTGAACTTATGAAGCACAACCAGTCCTTATTCTTTTACCATTTTGTTACGTTAAAGCTGTACGAAAACTAGCAGACTGATATAATTTACAACTGACCTATTTTGCAACTTTGAATCAGTTATTTGTGGTCCAGTTATGTGTAAAGTACCCCTTGTCTCAAGCCCGCTTTCTGACTGCTATATTTGATTTATGTATATTATAAATATCAGGTTATGGTAAGTGGAGTTATTTCATACGATTTCCCTCCAAAATGGAGTATTTCGAGGTTCATCTCTTTGCCTCATCTTCATTAATATAAATTGCTCTATAAAAATATCAGAGATGTATACCACAGCGGTGATGCCAGCGGCCATCTTGCGTGGCACAATGGATTAGATGTACAAAGATGTCTCTGGCGATGTAATTCGATTCCTGTTCGAGAATAATATTTAAACCGTTACATTCTTTAGTTGCTAAGCCCTTTGTCATTTCAAATGATCCAACATATGCTAGGGTTCTCTGTATATTATTTATGCACAGTCCGCGTCCTGTGGGTTAAGGCACTGTCGTCTTGGACCATTTTCATATTAGAGAACCCCACAGCCGAAATTTATACGTCCATAGTGTGTTATGTCCGTAAATTATGTGTGTGTGTGCGCCTCAGGTCGTTCATAAAGGTTGTTCAAATTTTAAAATGTTATTGCAATGATATTAAATTCTAGGCAAATTAATGTAGTTAGTAATAAATTATATTGGTTGGGCGTTTGATGATGAAACTTTAAGATATAGAAGAAAATCTTTATTGTACAGTAAAGATACAATAATGTGCCCGCCACAGCCAGGAGGCCAGGGGCTTGACAATGATATAGAAATATAAAAATATGTACAGTATAAAAATTTGTGCAGTATAAAATATTACATAACAATTAAAAACGTAGCATTAGCCATTCAATAGATATGAGTATGTACATAGTTGTGAGGCAGACAGTACACCAAGGTATGTACACGTTCATATGTACAAAGCACATATTTAAGCATATTCACACAAGTCAGAAAATTTCACAGTGCCACATTATTGTTCGGTATTGCATTTTCTTGTGAAGACAGTTCGTCGATTTTCCTGCGACGTGCCGTTATGCACCTCATAGGAGATAGAAGATGGAGATATCAGTATGAGTCGACATCAGGGGCCAAACAAAAGGGGAACAAGTTCGGCCAACGAGCGCCTGTAATTGCGATCAGAAGCGAATTTCTGCAGGTCAACTCCGATCATTAGCAGGGCTTGTACTGTAGGAAGTACTTGTCCAGGTAGGAATCTGTCACTGATCTTCAGCCTGTTCCGTTGTAGCTGAAGAAGAGGGGTGGCTCGTAAGGACGGAAGTGGAACATGCCACTGGCATATATCCCAGAAGTCAGGGGAGTTGATTTTGCCAACCAGCATTTTGACTGTGGTCACAGTTCTCCTCATGCTGATTATTTGAGGCAGCCGTGGGATTTGGAGTTGGTCGGCCATGCTGGTGGTCCTCTGCTGAGGGGGGAGTCGATGTTTGTGGGTTGCCCACTTCAATATCCAGTATTCACTGGCGAAGATGGGCTTCATGAGAGAAGGTACTGCGGATGCCCATATTTCAGAGGCATACAGAAAGGTAGGATACACAATGGTTTCCAGATATCTGATTGTGGTTCTTGCGTCTGTGTTATGAAGAAGATGTTGACGGGCAATCCAGCGCATTCGGTTGATCTTGCGTAGAACACATTCGATGTGACAGTTGAACCTAAGGTTAATATATACACCAAAACGGCATTGTAATCCAACCACCTACCTAAAATTGAGTCACGTCTCCATAGGCTCGAAGAGCGTTGTGCAAGAACGGTTACAGGCTGTTTGAGCACATCTGAAGATATGGATTCCCATCTATCTATCTAGTGACGGATGGCTGCCCCACATTGGCGATTCTATTCGTCTGACAGCCCTTTCGACGTCGTCCCACAAATGTCTAGTGGCGTTCAAGTGAGGGGGAATTGTGGGGGGGGGAGGAGAGCACTGGAGGAGTATTAGGTTTTTTAAAGTATTCTGCAAACTTTCAGTACACGTTTGGCCATTATATTATCCTACTGGAATACGCTAAGGAACGGCGAGAATATCGGTATAATTGTCATCGGCAGTGATCATGCGATAAGTCTCTGCTATTAAACGTTCTTGCACACGTATTAGAGGACCTAAGCTACACAAAACGTTCCTTGAAAAGAACACTACCACTATCAGCCTGCGTTATCAGCGCCATGCGCATGAAGTCCATTGTCCCTTCATGTCATCGCCACGCATTTACCCTTTGGTTAGAGTGGTACAAAAGGAAACGCGATTCTCCTCACCTTACAGTTATCCGCCATCCAATCACAGTGTTTACAGCACCGGGTCGGATGCCGATGTCTGCGACTTGTAGTCAGTAGAGGGAATGTCAGTTATGTTCTGATAGCCCATTCAATAGAGAATATGTCGAATAGGCTGCTGCAGAGTGCTCTGGACTGCTCCACATTGTAATTTGAGGTTATTTGCATCATTGTGATGGCCCTGTCCATTCGCACGAGCTACTGCAGTCGTCTTTCTTCTTATTCCCCCTACCATAAGGTTCGCAATGCAATTTTTGTGCAAGCTGATTGTTTTTCCCATTGTTTACCATTACTGGTACACACACAGCCTACTAGATGCACTGTCTCGGAGGTGGACATGTCTCACCATGTTGTACCAACAATTATGCCTCGTTGAAAGTCCGTCATGTATCCCTTCCCATGCAACACCATATACCCACGCGTCGACTGCATTCACCCGACCGAGCTTTTAATTCTCATGGCACACTCCACTTACTCCCATTGGGGTAGTGATCCTATTTTAATGTCCTTTCAGTGTACAGTATATTAATTTCATCTTAGGATACCGTAATCTGTTGTCCAAGCAAAGTTTCCCCACTCCTCCGTTATACTTGATTATTCTTTCAAAATGATTATATTTGTTCATTGTAATTGAACCTTGAATCCAGCAAGCTAAACTGACATTATACTAAAAGAATCATTAATTTAGATAACAAGAATTTGCTTATATTTTGCGAATGTTTCGGTTGATTGCAATAAGACTACCTTAGTATACAGTGATAATACATGCAGAAAAACGCCGACTTTAAATCTTTCAGTCAGTGAGGAACTTTTTCTTATAACAGTTTCCTTCTAACGCTTTAAAAAAGAAGCGAATGAATGGGTTTACTGGTAGTAATCCATTCATTCTCTTTTAAAGCGTTAAATCTCAATAGCAATAAAAAATACTGCACAAGTTGTACATTGAAAAATGCTTATGCAAGATTCTTGGGAATTATCGCACCTGCTAAATTAAAGAGCTAAGTCCATTCAACAACACCTTTCCATTTTCTTGCGATTTTTAATTTTCTGTCTATAAGAAAGCAGTATGAAAAAAAACGATGAAATAATTTATATACTTAACTCGGAAAAATCCACGATATACATCCTTCAGCAAAACTAATCACTTTTTGCAACAGCAGTTTTTAATCTAGTTTTTAAATAAAGCTTTAATGTGCTTTTTAAATTTGAATATATAGACAGCATGGTGATTAAGTTGAATGGTGTTTATTTATCAAATCCGAGTACCGGATTTGATAAATAAATATTATTTGTCCCTTTGGTGGGAAAAGTTACAACTCTTTTTTGCGCTTCATTAATTAAAAAACAAGTTAGGTAATGTACGCAGTACGTTACATTTCAGATGCATTCGATTTTTATTTCTTAAACTAATTGAATTGTTTCATTTTTCTGTTAAAAATAGAAATGAAAAGTAAATAACCAATGATTCTGTTACCAATTCATTACTAAGTAGTTAACTAATAATATATAAAAGTAACTGTTTTTATTTCAATGCACATACGCCAGCAGAATAATATTCACTCATCGTTTTGTAATATATTTTACTTATTTCCTCCTGGATTTTAATAACAATTACAATAAAACCGTATTTCACGTTTCCTCTGCGATCAATAAATATAATAAACAAAGTAATAATTCATGATTTATATACTTAGCAAACTGATAACAAAAAACGAGCTCAAAAAGCAACTTTTTATATGCGTACTGCTTAAACCGAAAACATTTCATTTCTGCGCATCCGCTGTTGAGGAATGTATTGTTCATACATTCGTCAGCAGTGGTAACGAACATAATATCCACTGCTTCAGCTAAATATACAATATATTGACAGTCTATGTGTGTATTATATGAAATAATAATAATAATTACCACATTTCTATATGCTCGATTTTAATGAAATTTGATGGCTCGACAGATCAATTTTAAAATTTCATGGAAATCTTTCCACTGGGAGTCCAATTGTATGCTGACGGTCCGGATGAAGGGTGTTTTACAAAGAGTGTCTGAATGGCAGCTGTGTTTTGTTGAAGAGTGGCGAGGGAGAAATCGATCTACTTCCCCTTACTTTTGACGGAAACCATTCCTAAAGGTGGAGCCACTTAAAGGCTCCATCTTTAGGAACAATCAGAGTCATAAACTGTATTCTGGTAACGATACCACTTCTAGAAATCACTGAAAATAATGGGGAACCATCTAGGAGAAAGCTTCTTTCCGCATGTGGAATCTGTCTGTTTGTTGTAGGGTTTTAGGCGCATCAGCAACTTAGGTCATATTGCGCCTATATAATGTCCGTAAATTGCGTGTGTTTTATGGTCGATTTTTCGTTAATGGACGAATGTCCCAAATTTCCGGGAGAAAATTTGCTATTCTCTCCTTAGACCGATTAAATCAGCCACACTGTAAAAAAGGCCCATAAAAAAATTCATCTCGTCATTGATGGGATTCGAAGTCAGGTTTCTTTCAACCGATGTAGGAAGGATGGCGATTATACAAACTGTGCTACTCACGAGGGCGCACATAGAGTCGCTCATAATGTTGATGTTTCACGAGCAACCATTGTTCAGCACATATCGTCGGCACCACGCCAAAACCACGAATGTGCAAATTTGGCACTTTTTACCTAAATGCATTCTTGAGGTTGTTTCTTGGTCAACTACACCTGCCAAAGACTCATGTGTATTTCAAGGCCAAGTGGTTCAAAATGCCACATGCGTTTTCACTTATCTGTGAAAAAAAAAAAAAAACACTTCTTACTTTGCAGATTCACAAATGTGGCACTTTCGTTAGTTTGGCATGGTAAATACTGACAGAGCAATTTGCGAAAGTACCACTTTCGTGTTTTTGGCATATACAGTAGGGTGGAGGCCATCTCGTGCATGCTGTTACATGTATGGTTTTTGTTTGTCTCAGTTGCCAATCAGTATTACTGTTTAGTTGTCATTTGAAACATCTCATTTTTGCTGTCAAAAGTGAAATTTGGAATGAGTACAAGAACGCGAAAAATTCTTGCAACGTGTTCCTCACTTCAAATGGAATATGATTTAGAAGATGAAGATTGCGATCCCTTGAATGACTTTGAAATTTCAGACGACGATAAAAATGTACATGCACATTGAACTTATGGGTTCAATGTGCATGTACTTTTTAAAAATTATCCCCAGTTTAAACTGTCAAGGCACATTTTTTGAGCCAGGCCAATCAGAAATAGAGTGTGACTCAATGAACTCTAAAGTTGAGAGAAAAGCAAAGTATGTACCCGTGTATGTTCCTGAGGTATGAGCCCAAATAATTAGAGGCGCAAGATTAAAACCTAGACCATTATGTGTAAATATCATGCAATGCGATGACTTTTGCGATTTTACTTTTCTCGCTAACAACTTAAAGGCGCTGTTCCTTGTAGAAAAGTCTGCTGCCTTAAATTCCAAAAAGGACAGGATGGGCATGCCACAGTGTTTTACAAAATAAAGTACGAAGATGAATTTATAACAGTAAACCTAAAAAGATCTAAAGGAAGATCCAGCAATGAGCAACCTAACCTTCCCAAAGTCTACAATGAGGAACTTTGTATATCACAAGCAAAGATTTAATGAAAACGTGACAAGATTTGACAATACCGAAGGAGTATCACAAATTCTGTTTAAAATTGAACGCATCAGTAGAAATAAGGGATATTACCAGCACCGGATTTAAGTGAAGAATCTGAATATGAAGAAGATATTGAAAATTAAATTATACAAACTTGTATGTTATTGTAATTAAACCTGTGTTATTAATATATTTTTCATTTATTTATATGTATACGTTATTCTAACCTAGTTTTATTAATAAATTATGCATTTCGAACCAACAAAAATATCTTCAAATTTTTTTCTTCACCTTTTCAATTCTTTATGAATCTGACAAACTTCAAAACGCCAAAACCGCGAAAATGCTTTTTAAGCCCCTACATAAAAGCAGTCTTAAATTACCAATATGGATTAAAAACAGCATCTTTCGAAGGTAGTTATAAAACAACATTTAGTTAAATAATTTAAAAACTTGATTTTTCTAGAGTCAAAGACTCTTTAAATGCGTTTTTCTCAAAACTATCTTTTTGCAGATTCGTGGTTTTGGCGTGGGATGGACGATATTTCCTGCACACCACGGAAACTTTCCTTTGCGTTTTGTCTCCGTGAGATTCATTCTGTATCCAAAAGTGCTGACCATCTTCGTAAACGTACATTAAAGCGCCCGCAGCATACACTTTCACTTTTCCATCAAGCAGAACACCATTTCAATATCCTCAGGAAACTGCTGCTGTACATTTCGTAATAGGGTAACCGAAGAGAACAGTCTCATCCACCCATATGTATGATGTCTGCAAACAGCGTGTTTCTCGAGCGGTGTGTCCGCTTTGTCGGATGAGAAACCCCAAACTGTAGGGATAAAAAACTCCGCTGTCCCCACCCCAACCCGCTAGAACCGTAGTGCACAATGTCTGTAAATTTCCTGTGTTCCCCAGTTGTCCTGTTTCCTTTTTTACTTGTAAATAGCTTGTCACGTAATTCCAGCTCGCAAACAGAACTTGCTACATTTTGAACAGCTCTCTTAAACTTGCAAATTTCTACCGTTTTGAAATCCTTAATTTTTAAGCATTTTGATTATTCCCTTCCAGTTTTCAATGTTTCAGAGCTATGATGTCGAAGATTCTTTTTGGGGATCTTCAAACGTCATACATTTAAGATATTCTGTATACGGGGTGTGATTAAAAAGTTCGAAAACTGACTTTGTATCTTGAAATTGCGGCGTCATAGCGTGTTGGGATTTATCGCAACGTCTTCGATGACTCATCGATATAGTAATACGTGAATCACCCGTTTATCTGTGGTTAGTCTAAATTAGCATGCATTGGATGTTAGATAGAAGTTGTTTTATGGTGTTTTGTTGCATTTTAAAATGAGTGATTTTACTGAGCAACGAATTTGCATCAAATTTTGTTTCAGATTAGGGAAATGTGATACAGAAACCTATGAAAGTTTAGAAATAGCTTTCGGTGAAGATGTACATATCGTTTGAAGACTTTTCAGTAGTTTGCAGAGTTTAAAGAAGTCCACTTGACTGGCGAAGCTAATCCTTACTCTGCTCTCTCTCTTCAACTTCAAAAACCGGTCATGTTCGCGATACAAACCGGAGTGATCGACGTTTAACTACTCGGGAAGTTGCTAGTGAAACTGATATTCCTTGTGGGACATGTCAATCAATTTTAACAAGATTTGGGAATGCGACACGTTTCAGAAAAGTTTGTGCCTCGCATCCTCACTGATCACAGAGAGCGACAAGTTCTCGCATGTCAGGATCTTCGTAAACGTGCTGGAGCTGACCCAAACATCGTTTCTTCAGTCATTACTGGTGACGAATCATATGGCCGTGACCGAGAAACAAAGGTCCAGTTCTCTCAATGGCAAACACCGTTTTCTCCAAGGCCCAAAAAAAGGAAGACAATCTCAATGAAATGTGAACATAATGCTTATCGTATATTTTTGACTCACGGGGCATTGCATACTTGTGAATTTGGCCCTTATGGTCAAACATTGAACCAGAAGTAACACAATTTTCACCAAACAGCAGCGTGTAACTACACGCTGCTGTTTGGTGAAAACGGTTGGATAAGTAGACTTCAGGGAATTGGTGCTTGCATCATTAGAACGTCCCTTCAAATTTTGTGCTTTTTATTCAAGAATTTCTTGCGAATCACTCCATCACTGTGATCCCTTATCCAAGTTAAAACTCTCCTCAAAAAGTTCCAGATTTTTGCAACGACTGTGGAAATTATTCAGAACGCGACCTGTTAGCAATTCCAAAATAAGCATATCAGGAATGCTTCCAGAAGTTAGAGAAGCGTTGAAATCAACGTATAGTGTCAATGTCAAGGAGACCACTTCGAAGGAGATCAATCCGAATAGTGGACAAGCTTTCATTAACAAAATCATTTCCCAAATATTCACACCCATTTATTTTACATATACGATACCTTCCTATTGAACTGAAAGAGCCAGCTTTAAATATGCGTACGATATAGATGATTATTTTATGTCAGCTAAAAAGATGAAGTAGCAGCATCTTAGCTGTGTGTTAACAAAGCAAGCAGAACTTCAATCTTGATATTTTTTTTATTAAATGTAAAGTTTAGTTTATCGCACATTGGACTGCCGTGGCTCGCGTTGAGATGGCGAAACTTATCTCAAGGTGGATAACAAACGCTGCTCTAGTCCACGATAAATGCCGTTTCACTCACCCGATTCGTCTGATTAGGTCTACCTAGAAAGTGATAGCCTTTTCACTGCACGTATTCGCAAATGCATTTAAGTTTTTTTAGAAGGAACTCATTCTCCAGTAAATTAGATTAAACGCATAAAAAGAAATGGTAAACCTGGATTCGGAAGATTTCTATTGCGTTCAACTTAGCGGATCGCATCAAATGCGAATGATGGATATTATGAAAGAATAAAACGTGACTTTTTTTCTTCTTCCAAATACTGTATACATCCTGCGACACCGAACCACAAATGATTTTAATAAATATAAATAACAATATTGTAAACCTAATCATGTACGTAGGGATCTACATTACTTGCCAGAATTGGATAAACTGAAGCATTGGATGAAGAACAATCATTCGCCCGAATAAATAAAACGCTTGACAAAAATTTAGAAGTCATTATGGCTCGAGGGTAAAGAGAAGGACTGCAAAGATACAATTATGGAAATAATCTAATAAGAATGGTAAGCTATGTCTCTGGATCACTTCAGGCGACAAGTGGATAAACCATATTTTAAATTTTTATCAATACTGAAATAGCTGATTTTATGCAAATTCAAAGAAACAAACTTATTTGTTTCTTTGTTTGCTCTCAAAATATGCCGTAGGGAAGAGTGGGAGTTTTTTTTTTTTTTTTTTTGGTTTCTGTAAAATTTAAAACAAACAGATCTTTCTCGATTTAGTTGTAGCCTTTAGGAACATTTAAAAAAAATGGTTATGAGTTTTGAAATATAATGTAAACATTTGCATTAGCAAAATACTTTCTGTAAAATGTAATTAATTCTCGGCTTTACAACTATATCATTGGATAATATACTGAGTGATCACTGAATTATGACCACCCTTATGAAAAGTGAATGCGACCCCTTGACCACGTGAGGTACGAGAGTGCGCAGTTAGTCGACTACGTAGCATAGATAAGGTGTCAGTGGTTCAGTAGGTAGTAAAATTCCGAGCGTGTTAGGCAAAAGGAAGGATTTATAGGACTTTGATAAAGGGCAGATTGCCGGAGCTCGACGAGCTGGTGCCTCGATTTCCCAAACGACTGAACTCGTAGGGTGTTCGAGAGCCGCCGTAGTTAAAGTGTACCAGGACTTGCGTCAGAATGGTCAAACAATGACCAGACGGCAAAATTGCAAAGGTCAGCGAAAGGTTGAAGTTAGAGGTAAGCGCCGGGTCCACAACTCATACAAGTGAACAGACGCAGCACTGTTCAAGAGTTGACTACCCAAACGCCATTTCAGGACGCCACTCCAAACGCCATTTCATACTGGTGACTGTAATCAGGTCATAAAGGAGATTAAGCAAGCGAAGGCAGATTACGAGAAATCTTTGGAAAAGGATGCTAAGAAAAACAGAAAGGATTTCTTTACTTATATAAACTCTAAAAGGAAGGGGATGAATCAGATTGGTCCACTTGATATCGATGGTTCGACTGTCGATGACGCTGCTCAGATAGCAAACAAATTGAATGAGTATTTTGCATCTACATTTACACGAGTTATTAAGGAAGGAAAAGGCCAGAAGTTTATCAAATTGTAACAAGGTGCTTAATGATTTTGTAATAACTGAGAGCAAAGTGGAGGCGAAATTGTTGAAGTTAAACATAAGAAATGCACCTGGGGCGGATGGGATCTATCCAGTTATATTAAAGGAGGCGACAGAGGAACTAAGCAAATCCTTAGCCATAATTATGAGAGCATCCTTGGACTCAGGGGAAGTCCCCACGGACTGGAGATGTGCAAAAGTATCCCCAATTCGCAAAGGGGGATAGAAGGGTGACACGAGTAATTACAGACAAGCTAGTTTAACTTCTCTTCCCGGTAAAATAATGGAGTCACTGATTAAAGATGCATTGCAGGATCATTTAGATAAGACTAGCAATAATTCAGACACAGCATGGGTTTGTTAAGGGAAAGTTTTGTCTGACAAATTTGATTCGATAATATGATGTGGTTACAAAGGAACTGGATGCAAAAAATAATTTTGGTATCATATACTTGGATTTTAGGAAAGCTTTTGACACTGTTGCGCATGGAAGACCACTGTACAAATTGGAGCAGAATGGTATTAAGGGTAAGTTGCTACAATGGATAAAAGGTTGGTTGAGTGGGAGAAGACAAAGGGTGGTAATCAATGGACGCTGCTCTTCGTGGACTGTTATTAGTGCAGTCCCTCGGGGTTCGGTGTTAGGCCCACTGTTGTTTTGTATATTTATCAATGATATTGATGAAAGTATATCAGGCTTAGTGTTGAAGTTTGCGGATGATACAAAGGTTGGCAGGGTTGTTAATGACAGTGTGCTACTGCAACAGGATCTAGAAAATTTGGGCAGATGTGCTGAGAAGTGGAAATTGAAGTTTAACATTGACAAATGCAAAGTACCGCTTATGGGGAGAAGTAAACCCAGATGAACGTACCAACTGTGTGGTACTATGCTTAGGATGGTATGAAATGAAAAAGATCTGGGAGTAATTGTGCAGTCAGATATGAAGTTTTCTGAGCAATGCAGACAGGCTGCAAGAGCAGGTCATGGGGTTTTGTCAATGATGTACAGGAATTTTGCTTTTGCTAGCAGGGAAAAGGTGATTATCCCTTTGTATAAGGCAATGGCCAGGCCACGCCTTGAGTACTGCGTACAGATCTGGAGGCCTCATTTTAGGAAGGATGTAGATTTGCTTGAGCGTCTACAGAGAAGGGCAACAAGATTGGTGAGGAGAATGAAGGGGTACTCTTACCAAGAGAGGCTTAAGTTCTGTAAATTGTAGTGGCTGGAGACTAGGCACCTGCGAGGTGATCTGATTGAGGTGTATAAGGCCTTCAATGGGTTGAGCACGCTGAATTCTGATAGGATTCTTCCGCTTGCTCAGATTACGAACCTAAGGGGACATAAATTCAAATTGAGGAAAGACAGTTGTAGAATAGATGTGCGGAAAAATTGCCTTTACTCAGCGGGTGGTTAATTGCTGGAACAAATTTCCATATGTCTTTGTGGAAGTTGATAGCTTAAATAAATTCAAGGAGGAACCGGATAAACTTTTAGAGGGAATGGTTGTGTGATATATATATATATTTTAGTTGATGTTACATAAACTCATACGCTTGCATCACATGCCTCTATTACTATTACGATATTATTATTATTAATAGCTATATGGCGCAAGGAAGCCTGAGGCTTATGCTGCACCAGCCAAAAAAAAAATTTCTAAGTTACCCAGAGAGAGAGAAGCTGAAGAATCACCAAGAAAGAGAGGAATGATGATATCCAGCTCAGGACCTTGGGTGTGCCAAGCCCATACTCACCAGATGTGAGCTCCTGGGGTAATTAGGCTTATGCGCAAGTGTCTTGCCTATATATATATATAAAAGACAATCGTGAGACCACAGTTGGAATACTCTGTCCAGGTATGGAGACAGCACCTGAAAAAGAGATCGAGCTTCTTGAAAGGGTCCAAAGATGGGCAACGCTCCGGGTGAGATTGGCAAAAGGACGTCCGTATGAAGGAAAATTGTAAGACACTTTACTTGGAAGACACCGTAGAGGAAATTTGATTGAGGTGTATAAAGAACTAAGGTGAAATTTTCACAGATGTTATAAATGATTCCAGAGTTAGGGGCCATAAATTATAATTACGGGAGGAAGGTGTTAAATAGGTATTATTTTATTTAACACCGAGCTTATGATATATATATATATTTTTTTTTTTTTTTATCGGTTCAGCAAGAGCGCAAAGGCTTGCACCATACAGCTAGCACTAATACTATTGAACCCATCTGGAAACTACCATTTATTGTTGTAGAGGCGGGTAGTTTGAAAAAATTCATGGAAGAACTTGAAAAATAATCGGAGGGGGATGTGGAAAGAGGTGTTTTTTACTGATAAGCTTGCTTTCTCACATCATTCGCGGTTAGTAATACTAATCCAAGGCTATGGTAGTTACAGTATGAATGTTACTGTAGCTTTAGAGATCCGTTCCGTGATGTTTCGTAAACGACTTGCATGGGACGCGTTTTAAGAACTACCAAGAGGATATTTTCGTGCCTCGTGAAATACACTCTTTGTGGTTCCACAAACTTATGGAACGTGGCAAAACACGTTCCACAAATTTGTGAAGCTGCTCAGATTCTTTTAAGCCTTTTTTTTTTTTTTTTTCCTTGTGGTATTACTTACGGCCCTCCATATTTGAATAGCATTCACAAGAGTTGTTTTGGTTGGTCTGAGCCAGTAAGCATACTCGGGAGACTTCTGGAACAGCACACAATATTCCTAGAGAGGAGTATTTTTTATACGTTTGGTTAATAGAGTATGGATTTATTGTGGCTAAAGTATGTTGCCATTTTTGTTATTGCTCTCTTAAGAAATTAGTTTACAATAACGCATTCAAATCTAAGTAATAACGTAAAATGTAGTTGGTTCACTGTCAAAAGTTACAAATTACCTTTATTGGTCTTATATACCTAACGGAGCTCAATAGAAACAAAAAAGAACTACAAAAAACTTTTTGAACTGTAAGGAATTTCTGGCCTTTGCCTTATAGGGTGTAGAAAACTGCCCTACAATTCTTTGACATTTCTCAACAAAATTATGTGTCAATTACTGTTATTACATTGGCATCGGACCGAATTACTTTACAAGAACAGAGATAACTTTCCTTTATTCGCTAAGAGGAAAAAATATTTCTGATCCGCGCACATTTTCACCCCACACCTTGTGTTTTATCGATCCAGTGTCGATTGGGCGATCTTGAAGCATACCTCCTTCATCCTACGGCCCGTGCAGCCAAAAGATTTATCACTGACGTTTTAGTCCACGGTTATCCTTCGAAAGTGGCACATTCTACCTTTTTTCTCTTTTTTTTTCTACAATGTGAGTCATGCGTTACATTGAAAAGTGCCTAACTCAACAGAGTAGGCCATTCGGAAAATAACCACTCATTTCTCCGAAACAATACATCAACTGTGGCATAGTGGGCAGAAATGTGACAAAGTTCAAGGTTATTCGACTATAAATGCAAAAATAAGGTTAACGTCAATATTCTCTGAGAATTTGCTTCTAAGAATAAGAAATCGTCTAAAACTTTGTCCTCGGTACACCGCTGTGACATCATAATACAAGAAATCAATGAAGATGTCAAGAGATCAGTTTACTAAGCCTAATTCTTTCTGGCAGTTGCTCCTCATACTAATGGATCTTTTAATTTATGTGAATAGAAAGATCACACCAAAGATTACCAAACTAATCTTTATATGTGTGTATGGATTATATAAATGGCTTCTCATGTCCTAAATTCTTAATAAAATTCTCATCAAAGAGATGAGTTCAAGAAGGTAAGGCAATAAAGAGTTTCTTAGAACTATTCGTCTGTTAGAAGTAACTTTTAGTAATAAAGCTCATTTATAACGTCCTAAAATATTACAGTTCGATTTTTTTTTTAAATATAGAGTAATTGTAATTTAACCTGTTAAGGTTAAATTACAATTCAACTGTATATATATATATTAGCGTAATGAAGTAGTAGTTAATTACGTGAAATATCACTAATATCTATTAGTGATATTTCACGTAATTCGGAACTGGCACCTTACTTTTTTGCATGTTATTTGGCCTAAATTCTTATATAATTGGCTCTAAATTTTAAAATTGATTTATTATTGAATTGGATTTTCTAAATTTATTTGGAGATTTTCTGCTACAATTTTCGGTCTTACCTTTTCTTCTCCCTCCCTGTTTATTAATTATTATGTTTAATTTATTATTTTTCGCTCAACAGTTTTGCCATGCTACTGGCATTAATTTTGATTTAATATCAGTTTTATATATGTATATATATATATATGTATATTTTAATTAATATGATAAATAAAAGTAAAGATGGCAAGTTCGAAACTCCGGAAAGCTTAAAAAATTACATGAAAACGTTAAAAGAAAGTTACGATAGCCTACTTTCTTTTAACGTTTTCATGTAATTTTTTAAGCTATATATATATATATATATATATATATAAAAAACAATATTTTAGTTAATTATAATACCAACTTTTCTATTTCTTATATTCTTTTACATAACTTCATATATATATATATATATATATTATTATTTTTTAATCAGTATATTTGCATTTAGTTTCCAACAGATCAACACGGAGTTATTATAATTCTCTAATTCGTTTTGATATTGATTGTTGTGCACACGAAGGTTGTTTGTAACAACTAAAAAACTATAATTTTGGACTCCCCCAACCATATGTGATTTTCGAACCGGTCCCCTCTGCTAGTTTAAAACCTTATAATACTAGCCGTCGTATTATCGGTCCCCTTGACCGATCCACTCCCCTTGACGGAACTGGGGGTATAATAGTTTAGCTATTAGTTTTAAACCTGTTGGTAGGTTGTTTGGGGATTTTTTTTGGCGCATCAACCAATTTGACGATAGTGCGCCAGTTCATGTAGTTCATCATGTCTACACAAATGTTTCTTACTGTCTAGGTTTAGGGCCAATTTGCATGTTATTTGGGCTGAAATACCTGAAATAACTCACTGTTGAAAACCCTACTTCCTCCGCGTGAGAACTGCTAACTACAAAAAATCCTAGTTTACTCTCACTTACTGGCTGTAAGGGAGGTTTGTGACCCAGTCAGTGACCTATATCAATTACCTTAGTAATATTTTTGTGGGCAAATTTTTAATTTGTAATAAATATCCAATGTATTAGCAGGGATCTCTCGTTAGGCTACTCACTCCGGAGTGAATTTTCATATGCTTATCTTTCCTTAAATTTCAGTTTCCCCGAGTTATATGCATTGTCTGAATCCATCGTGCCTGTCACAAGGTTCGCAAGAATAAGAATATTTAGTACAGTTATTAATTGTATCCAGGAGATACAATTCCGGCTCTTGAAAAATTAAAAGAATTTTCGGTCACCCTTGGTTCATCACCTAAAATGCAACATTAGCCTTCGTTTTTGCAAACTGTGTCTGGAAGGTAAGGGCATTACCGAGATTAAATCAAGATATGATGGGAACTGATTTTTTTAACCTGTAACCCATTAATGAGGATTCAAATGTCATTCTTGTTTTTAAAGATCATCTGGACATATTTGTGAGCAATAAGTTGTAATGCCATATCAGTTAATTCGTAGTCTTGCAGTTCAAAGATGGCAAATCTGTTGGCTTAAAGCATAGACGAAACTTAGACCTTATAAAAAAAAAAAATAAAAAAAACCTGAGTCATCTGCATATATTATAATTTTGATAGTAAGCAAAGAAAGGCTCTAGTGCTATTGCTAAAAGCAAGGCTAACAAAACGCCTTGCATGATCCCTATATTAAGATGAATTCAGCTTTTAAGGCGGAATACTGAAAGTTAAGCTAAGGATGGTTTCGATGATTATTTTTTATGAATATAAAATACATTTTCAAGATACCCATTAAGACTAATATAGAGAGGTATCAGTCATATGAAAAACAACGTTAACATCGCGAAAAACAAAATGAATCTCGCCTCTCTTTCATTAAGGACTTGTTGGACTCTGAAAGGGGTATCTAATAAGTTAGAAGTGGTGATTCTATTATTGCAAGCTGTCCGTTTTGAATAACTTGAAGTAGAACGTAGGAATTTTGTTGGACTCTGAAAGGGGTATCTAATAAGTTAGAAGTGGTGATTCTATTATTGCAAGCTGTCCGTTTTGAATAACTTGAAGTAGAACGTAGGAATTTTAAGAAAATATGATGTTTTTAGAGGTTCGAATTTGTAAATAGGTGTAACGAGATAACCATTAGCTAGCTGAAGACTCCACTTGTCAGTATTGTTATATTTATGAAAAGGTTTAAAAGTGCATAAGTGATAAGTCTACTTACTATCTACATGATAACGGGAAATTGATCTGGACCAACGTTGAATTTCTTGGGGCAGGCTGCATTCTGCAAACAACTGTGTTCTCTCAGGTAATTCTGCATCACACGATTTACGTACATAACATCAGATTCCTGATATGCGGAATTATTAGATATTTTTATCATTTAGTTATTTCAAAATAAATCTCTAATATAAAATTGCCTGAAAATTGCTTATTTGCATGCTACCAAAATTCAAGGTTTTCCAGGACATTAAAATTAGTGGAGTTGAAAATATTTGCAAAATACAATGTGGATTATTTTGCACTGGAATTACAGGACCGCATGAGTTATTTAATATTCATCATTGAGCAGGTTTGAATGGCAGTGAATCTGCAATAGTCCAAAAGTCAGAGCAGGATACTTACTGCTGGGTTACCTGTTCTTCGTAGAGTTTCTTAAATATTTTGAGTTTCTCCTGTGATATTGCTCATCCTCTCAAAGGTGAATCGTACAGTATTTGTTAGTCTCTTGTAACCTCGTTTACTTAAGTGTTTTTCGATCTCGATCATTGTTCACCCAGTAATGCGAAACACGTACGTTAAATGTTACATTATTTAATTATACTTAATTAATACATTACATAGTACCATTGAACAGATTTTATGGCGTATTCACCGCCTATGAATTTGTCACATACGAGAAAAATAATTCTCCGCATTAACTTTCGACCGATGTTTATACTTGTGGAAAACCTGATCGAACTTTTGACACCTTCATGTTACTTATCGAAGGGGATGGGAGGATATTAGGAGTAACCACAGTTTGGTTGAGTGGTTAAATAGCATGCGAGAAGTCAGTGGAAATAAAAACATACAACTTGATCTTATACAGTATACGAGGATGAGTAAAATATGAATATATATTTTTTATTATTAGCTTATGAAGCACAGGGATGTGAATAAGTTGTGGTGACATTCAGAAGTTATTTGCATTGCTTCATTGGCAAGAGAGATAACCATTAGCCAGTTGAATCAATACGCTGAATTATGTCTAGAACGACAGTGCCAAGGTCGGTTGCACAGTGCATTGTTACTTTTTTTCCTCAAATGAAAACGTGAAACTGGGCAGAATTTTTTTACTAGACGTAAATTTCAATATGGATGAATGTTTATCACATTCACAAGCAGGGGTGGTCCAAAGTATTTGCTAAAGGGACTATAGACCTCCCTTTATGATCAAAATAATGTGTACTTCTCCTTTTTTTCACTGCTACATGATGGTTAAAGCTTTATTATTCCCCGAACACTACTTTGGGCAACCTCCGCCTTTTAAAAAGTCCTCTGGCCGCCCTTGGTCACAAGTGCTGCAGGATCTTCAATGAAGGTTGTGGATGTGATGAATGAACTCTAACATTTAAATTTAAAATGCTTCTTTCCTCCGTCCTAATTAGGAAACCTCTGGTTTCAGACTTAGTACCTTTTTATTGTCATTTGTTCGAACCAATGAAAGAGTTCTTAGGCGGGTAAAAAATGTGTATTGGTAATACTTCCTATCACTAAAATTCTTGTTCATATTTTAATCTACCTCTCATACAGTTATGTGAGCTGTGTGAAATTCTGATATGCTGTGTTATTTAAAAACTCGAGGAAAGTTGTGTGTGAGATATCACATTTTTGGAGATAACAGTCCATTGATAAAGGGACTATTGGAACAGTTATATTGTAAGGGATCAGTGTTATCTCTTTCTATAAATGTGGCTTTAGCTTTGTATTTTTGTTTTGTACTTCATTGCAAAATAAAATAGTCACGGCATAGACTAAAGTCTCGTGATGGGTTAGAATACCGGTATATACTGTCCTTTGTTAGCATTAACCTCACAATGTTTATAATACCAACTTCCGAAAGCAGCCGATGTCAATCAACCTTACACTAGTGATAGGATGGATCATTGATGATTACATGTATACTCTTCAAAAATTAAGACTTCAAATTTCTTTATATGAATGACTTTTTTTTTATCTGTATGTTAAATTAATTATAAAACGATATACTGTATTAACAACTACCAGCATACTGAAGCAACAGAATTCGAAAAAACACAGATAATAAATTACCGGTTCGTTCCTCAACTTATACTGTTTACCCCAGCTTATCTAAATATTATACTGTTTATCCCAACTTACGACAATCCTGCATGGAGAGTGGTCGTAAGTTGGGGTAAACAGTATAATGCTTTATCAAATGAACAGTCTTCGAATATTTATTTTTTCGTTGATTAAAAAAGGATAAAGTTTGCTGTTTTGAAGTTGAATAAAAAAAACTAATAACACAATTATACCCCAGGTAACTTTAATTTTCGTGCTGTCCTAACGAAAATCGGATGTGATTGTTTGGGTTATTATTCTTCCAGACTCTCCTCCAACTAATAACATTCGTTCTGTAAAATAATGCTGTTGATAGTATAGGATCCATACTAAGAGTCCACATACGGTGCCTTTGGCGAAAGTCGTGCCAGTCCTTTTACTCCTCATGGGTAGCACAATTGGTAGGATCGCCGTCCTCCTCACACCAGGTGGAAAAGACCTGAGTTCGAATCATCACAAAGATATGCAATGAGTGGAAGACGAAAGAAGAATGCCACTCTAAAAGGAGGAAATACGGCAGAAAGTCGGCACTTTAAGAACGATACTGCAGGAATTTAAAAACGAGTTGTGCATTAGAATAGAAGGTCTGGTGTGCAAGAGTTGACTCAAAAATTCAATTTAGGAAAAGAAAGAGTAATTGACAACCGAACTACACGCGAACTACACTACTAAATCTTGGATTTAGTAGTAGAGTGCCCACACGAAAGCTACTTTTTTTTTTCTGTAAAAAAATCGAAAGATTCGATTGGATTAAACCACGGGGGGCGCCTGACCCTAATACTATGCACACACACTATGGATTAAAAGATTATGTGGTCTGACGAGTCTTGATTTACACTTTTTTGCATTAGTTGTAGGATGAAAGTTGGCTTGAACAGCATGAAACCACGCGCATCCAGACTGTCTCTACCATCGTTTGGTGTATAATGGCCTTTAGCTGTCGTTGCGCCGTAAAACCTCCAACAACAGCCTTCCGCCTCGTGTCCATCACTTGCGGCTGGAGGTGGTATCATGGTATGGGGCGACTGCTGTTAGTACGGACTGGATGCGTTCATATCATTAGGTCGTGTTACATACAGTGAATATCTTTCTGTCGTATTGGACCAACTTTACCATGTAGTGCTTCTTTTTTTTACCGGATTGCGACGGATTCTTTAAAGATGACAATGCAACTATTCACCGTGCAAAAATCGTATCTGAGGGGTTCGAAGAACATTCCCAAGGTTTCCTTCAACCCGGGCCTACTAATTCTTCAGATCTGAATCCAATTGAGAATATCCGAGATATGTTGCTAAGGGCAATTCAGTTTCGCATTTCTCTGACAACTACAATACAGCAGCTGGTAAACCCGACCGAGTGGTTAGGCCCGAGAGTGCAGAAGCACACGCGCTTTCAGTAAACCGTGGGTCAAGCTTGCGAGACCACTAAATGCGGTTAATGATTGTATTCAGTGTCAAAATAATTAATGTAAACTCTGACCTGTTGGTCATTCCGGAGTATAAACAAGGTTTTTTAATTTTTTTTTTTTTTTATTTATGGAATTTGAAGTTCACAATGTATATGGAATACAAAAGAAAAGAAAGAAATAGAATCCATCAGTATTTTCCTGTTGTCTATATTTTATTACGCTTAAGAAGATAATCATTGTGCATATTTATTACTTTACATGCAAATGAAGCGCAAGCATTTCAGAATAGCAGCGTATTATAATTAAAACTGCAGTGTAAAAGTTAAATAATAATTGCAAATATTGCCGGTTTAAGGCTGTGGTGGTTCTCTTTGCTGATGCTACAAAAGCGCCCTGGTAAGTTTACAGCCTCATTAAGTGTTCGTATATTCAGGAGGGAGTTTTCGTATACAAAGTTAAAAAAAAAAAAAAACGAACAAGTTTTGTTTATAATTCAGCTACTCTTTAAGAATAAAATTTTTTTTCCTGGCTTTTTTGCATACCCATCTGCAATTAATGAGGCAGTTAATTACAATGTGTGACAAACTATCTGAATAACAAAAAAAAAAAAAACCCTTATTTCTTTAGTCATTTGATATCATCTTCGGAATAAACTCTACCTTTTTCAAAGAAATCCCTAAACTTTGTGCTTGTTATTATTTTTGATTTTTTTTTTTTTTTTTTTTTGTCAAGATTCATGTTAAATTTTCTTTAACGTTCTTAAATCTGCATATTTTTAATACAGAATTTAAAGAAGTTTTAAGTATAAATATTGGAACTTATTTAAATCTTATTTCAAGATGGCTTATCGAAATTAAAAATAAATAAAAAAAACACCATGTTAGTATGCAATCGCATAGGGAAGTTATTGGGAAAAGAAAATACACAGACATAATTTCATAAGCTCACTTTCCATTTTGTAACGTAGGCTCAAAATAGGGAAAAAATCATGTGACAGAGTCGTGACCAAATGGTCTGTACAGGGAGTGGTGTGAAAGTTTTTGGATTAAATCTGATTTTTTTTAAACGATACTACTAGCGCCATACTTTGGCCACGGTTGAAACTGTTCACGCTCAAGTTTGAACTGGCTCTGTGCAAGTTTCACCAGTGTGCAGAAAGCCGTTCTATTGTAAAATTACGTCGTCCTGGATTTAAGGATCGAGAAAAAGTGGCGATAAAATTATTTTAAAGCCGTAAAAGGTGAGTGCAACTGAAACAGTTGCAATGATGAGCGCAGCTTATGGGCGTGAAGCACTATCACAATGCATCGGTCTGCGCGGTAGCACAGTGGTATCGTCACCGTCCTCTCCATACCGGGTGAAAAAGGCCTTGGTTCGAATCCCGTCGATGACGCGAGGAACTTTAATGGGCTTTTTTCACTCCGTGGCTGTTAGTCGGCCTCAGGCATAGATAGATAGCAGGACTTTTCGTCCAGCAAAACAGGCAAATCGACCATAGAACAAACGCAATTTACTGACATATTACATAAATGGGTATATTTAAAATAAATAAATGCACAAGGCATAATACTTTAAGAGTTTGGTATCTATATAATATCGGTGTTTAAATACACCATAGATAACTCTTAATAAACTACAAAGTAGTTGTTGTAGGCATCATTTGCTCTTTCTCATATTGTGCTCTGCCTTCACGACGAGTTGCCATGATATTGCACTACTTCGAATAAGTAACTCTTCACTAATAGAGAAGGCTATTGTTACTTATTCTCAGTTGAGTACCACCACCCAGACAGCACTGTTTCACGGCTATTGGCCGATCATCAGTGGGTGGGCAGGTACCCTGGTAATGCAGACATGACGACCCAGAGAATAAGTAACAATAGCCTTCTCTATTAGTGAAGAGTTACTTATTCGAAGTAGTGCAATATCATGGCAACTCGTCGTGAAGGCAGAGCACAATATGAGAAAGAGCAAATGATGCCTACAACAACTACTTTGTAGTTTATTAAGAGTTATCTATGGTGTATTTAAACACCGATATTATATAGATACCAAACTCTTAAAGTATTATGCCTTGTGCATTTATTTATTTTAAATATTGACATCTACACCTCTTGGCATCTCTCATATTGTGTGATTAACTTCACAACTGGGTCGTCATGTCTGCATTACCAGGGTACCTGCCCACCCACTGATGATCGGCCAATAGCCGTGAAACAGTGCTGCTAGGGGGAGCTTGATGATGTCCGGAGTTTCCGAGAATAGGTAACAACAGCCTTCTCCCCTGGGGAAGCGTTGCCTATTCGAGGAGTTTATGAGTTTTTGAGTGGTGTGAGTTGAAGGAGTTACTGTCCCTTTCATTCTTCTACACTGTTTCTTTTCCTCTTCCACTCCTACTATAACTTTCCCTCTACCTTTTTTGCTTTTCTAAGTCTAATAGGGACAAGTGGATATTCGAGTAGATATTCACATACATACATCAAATAGCCGTGAAACAGTGCTGTCTGGGTGGTGGTACTCAACTGAGAATAAGTAACAATAGCCTTCTCTATTAGTGAAGAGTTACTTATTCGAAGTAGTGCAATATCATGGCAACTCGTCGTGAAGGCAGAGCACAATATGAGAAAGAGCAAATGATGCCTACAACAACTACTTTGTAGTTTATTAAGAGTTATCTATGGTGTACATAAATGGGTATATACAGGGGAAATCTCGTGAC
The DNA here is from genome assembly GCF_048544385.1 of Mastigoproctus giganteus. Taxonomy (NCBI): domain Eukaryota; kingdom Metazoa; phylum Arthropoda; class Arachnida; order Uropygi; family Thelyphonidae; genus Mastigoproctus; species Mastigoproctus giganteus. The sequence continues at coordinate 69,192,853 of NC_143588.1, read as the reverse complement.
TTTGATGTATGGGGCTGCTGCTTCATAAAGTTACATTAAATTGCCTTGGTTATAAGACATGTAGACATAGATGATAATAATAAGAAGAAGAATAAGCAAGTTAAAAATACTACAAAACATTAACTGGACACTTATTATTAACAGACTTGAGTAATCTCGAAAAAAAATAAAATCCATTCTTCTGTTTTTATTTGTTGATAGCAGATTAATAACTTTTTCATTCAATTTGGGTCTTTTTTCAAATCGGCACTGCTCGCTTCTCAGTTGACTCGTCTTATCACCTCTAAAAAATGCATATTGGCAACTTGTCAACTAGGCATTGACTCAACCTCTGGGGCCGAAAGGTGGAACTGTGTAGCGCACAGCTCCACCTACAGTTAAACTTCAAAGTTGAAAACGATTTCGTGTTTTTATTCGTTTATTATCGAAATGATTATTGGAAATAGAGGATGAGTATACTATATGCGGGACCTGTTAATAAAAATATTCATTGCGTTCCATTGTTCTTTGCAAAATAACTCGGTTGATTGTATATTTAGATTTAAAAATCAGGGGGTGCTGCGGTTCCGCAGTGCCTACCAACGAGCCGTCCCTGGGTATATAGAAATTCTAGGTGACTCTGATAAAATAATTTGAATTTTAATCACAATGCATTATTTTTCCCTGGTATGGGCTGTTCCTAAAGGGTGAGATGTTCAGGACGATGCTCGGAGTGGTCTCCATCCCAGTCTCGTAGGGACCATCAAAAAAATTCGGCAACTCTTAATAGTAGATCATCGCCTGCTCCTCCGAATGATTAGCAGACCAGTTTCACATCAGCAGGAATACCCTGCATTCGATTGTTGTCGAAGATTTGTAAAAAAGGAAAGTGTACTCGCACTTCGTACCGCATGCATTGACGGCGGGACAGGATGAACGAGTTGCTGTGTCGAGATTTCATTGAGATAGCAGTGATCGAGACTTTTTTTTTTTTTTAATTATAAACTGATGATGAATCCTGGCACTTTGCATACGAACCTGAAACAAAACGACAATCAACTGCATGGCCTGAAGAAATTTCGCCGAGGCCAAAGAAATTCCAGTTCCGAGTCTCGAACCAAAACGATGTTGGTGATTTTTTTTTTTTTTTATTGGCATGGAGTTGCGCACAAAGAATTCGTACTGTTGTTTGTTTGTTGTTTTGGTTTTTAGGAGCATTAGCAACTAAGGCCATATTGCTCCGGGATATGCGGTGGTCATTCCCTGAGCTTTCCGCATTCTCCGTATTTGGTGGTGACGGGCTCGAACCCCGGTCTAATCAAGAAGCGTGTGCTATGCTCTGCTGCTCCTTCCCACCTGGCTACGGAGGCGCCAATTCGTAGTGGAAGAACAGTCAGTAACTCTGAATTTTAAAGAGGAGTGATGGAGACACTGCTGAAAAGAATTCTCGCATGAAAGGGCGTTATAGTGCTTCACCATCCCCTGTATTCTTCAAATTTGGCACCTCATTATTTTCTGTTCCCCAAAATGAAATCCCACCTGAGGGGAACACTATATTGACAGCGTTTCATAATCCAAACCAGTGTGACGAGGGAGTTAGACAGGGTTCCACAAGATCAGTTCCACAGAGCATCCAGAAACTGTACGACCGTGCAAAGAAGTGTATCGAGTTACGAGGGATGTACTTTGAAGATTAAGTGGTAATAATTTTTTTCCCTTGATTTCGAGGTTTTACGAATGTAGACCTGACTTTTCAGTCACACCTTGTACGTACACATGCTTTGAGTGAACGTGGTTCAAGCCTTCGTAAATAAATACGATGTTGTTTCTGGTATTCTCTCTATCTTGCGAACTCCTCTAAACATGTGGTCGTCCTGGAGTATAAACAAAAAATTTATTTGTCTGACAAAGACGGTGGATGATTGTTTAGGGTAGCGTTTCCGAAACTGCGGAGAAGTCAGTAATTGTTCAGAGGACGACCCAGAATTGTTACAATAAAACAAAAATAAAAGATATAAAAACTAATATTTGTTAATTGTACATTTTATTACTAAAACGTAAACAAAAATACAAAATTTCTTGTCTTGGCATGTACTTTCTTGAATATTGGTATCTCCATTATTCGCCTTTATGCATGTGCTGTAAGAAACGTGTTTTAGGGCATGGACTTAAGGGATTGTAGTCAAGAATTACAATTTACTTGGGGGCATAGTAGAAACAAGGTTTCGAAGGGGTCCAGATTAGTTTAAATAATAATCATTGGGAATAATAATTATGACGTGCTTCAAATATATATCAACAAATTTTAAGATGCTAGCAATACTTGACTTCAAATTTGGATTCAGCTCACAAAATCCATGAGATGTACCACCATTTGAGGGAAAAATTCAAGCTTAAAATTTATTGCTTTGCTGTGTTATTGGAAAGGTAACACTTCACTGCTTGGAATGTAACAAAGGAAATAAAACTTATTTCAACAGCAAATTTAACTGCTCTAAAGAACTTAACAGTCCTAGAGTTAATATAGTTATATATGGAAAATTTAGAATTAGTATGGATAACAAGATAAAATCATATAAATTTAGAAAGAATTAACAGTTGGCTATACCTAAATTAGTATCAGTTCCTTAGTATTAAACATGGCAAGACTAAAGAGGCCTATGCCATATATTACCTCATAGGCTCCAAAATCAACGGGACAAGGGTGAATCAGTGTTCCATATCAGTGGCAGATCCAGTAGGCAATCCCCCCCCCCTCAGAGCCTGAGTACATTGAAAGAAATGCTTGTTTTCTGATATTAATTCAATTACTGTAAAACACACACAAACACACATATATATATATATATATATATATAAAGCCTAGTAAACATTAATTCCTTAAGTGAATCGTTTTCGAGATATTGCACATTTCTAGTTGGGATCCAACAACTGACTTGTTTCTTTAGGTAAGGTTATGCTCATTCTTTCCGTTTCCCCTGTCTCAATGCTCTGAGACATAGCAGGCATAGTAGTACTTGTCAAAGGATAGTCCACGAGGAAAGAGGTTACAGCAGCGAAGAGTATGCGGACATGCACTTCATGTATGGCAAAGCCAACGGTAAAGACACATTACTCCGATCACCAGCATTCCAATTACAGGCTTGTTGCGCCACAGTTGCCCTTCTGTTGTCACGTACCAGCCGGGAAAGCCTTCGTACACCTCAAGCATCGATGACCCGTACTCGTCCAACACATCACTGGCAGTTCGAAGGTTCCCCTCCTCGGACCACTTTCGGTAGGTACTAACCACAGCTGACCATGAGCATCCCACCAGCCGAGTTTAGGATATGATCTGACCCAGTTGAATGTTTGTCTAGTTCTGCCTTGAATCTATTTAAGCTGTCAATTTCTACAATAACAGATGAAAGTTTGTTTCAGCAATGAACCCTAAACTGGCTAAAGGCAAGCTTCCACACATCCATCCTAGAACTGTCTTTCCACAATTACAATTTATGCTGTCAGGCGATTATTCTGAGTAAGAATCCTATCAGCATTGAGCATGCTCAAACTATTCAGGGCTTTATACACCTCAATCAGATTACCTCACAGGTGCCTAATCTCCAGACTCTGTAATTTGCAAAACTTAACCTTTCTTCTTAAGAGCAAACCTTTGTTCCGTTCACTAATCTTGTTGCCCTTCTCTGCACTCGCTCCAGCAGCTCTACATCCTACCTAAAATGAGGCCTCCAGACCTGTATACTATACTCAAGGTGTGGCCTAACAAGGGGATAATCACTTCATCCCTGCTAGAAAAATTCCTGTATATCCTTAACAAAACACCATGAGCTACTCTTGCAGACTGTCTGCACTGCTCAGAAAACTTCATACCTGCCTGCACAATAATCCCGAGGTCCTTTTCATTCCCTACCACTGTCAGTGTAGTACCACATAGTTGATACGTTACTCTGGGGTTACTGCTTCCCATATGCAGTACTTTACATTTGTCAATGTTAAACTTCAGTTGCCACCTCTCAGTCCATCTGCACAACTTTTCTAGATCCTGTTCCAGCAGCATACTGTCACACAGTTGATAATTTACTGCTATCCATATTCAGTACCCTCCATTTGTCAGTGTTTAACTTCACCTGCCACTTCTCAGCCCACGAACCCAGTTTTCATAGATAGTTGCAGTAACTTGCCCTAATGACTGTCATTAACCACTATGCCAACCTTTGTGTCATCTGCAAACTCAGACATTAAACGTACTATACCTTCATCAATATCACTGATTAATACTAAAAACAGCAATGGGCCAGCACTGGACCCTGGGTAACTCCACTAATAACATTAGTCCACGAAAAGCAGCACCTATTGGTAAACTACTCTGTCTTCTTCCACTTAATCATCCCTTTACCCATAGCAGTAACTTTCCCTTAATGCCATGTTGCTTCAATTTGTACAGCAGTCTTTTATGAGCAACAATATCAAAAGCCTTCCTGAAATTCAAGTATATGATGTCAAAATTATTTTTTGCATCCAGTTCCTTGGTCACTGTATCATAGTAACCTATCAGATTGGTTAGACAAAACTGCCCCTTAACAAATCCATGCTGTGCTTGCAGTATAATTGTATGCCTGACCAGATGGTCCTGCCTTACTTCTTTTACCAGTAATTCCATTTATTTTCCCTGTAACAGATGATAAACTAACAGGTCTGTAATTACTTCATCTTTTGATCCCCCTTAATGAATTGGGGATACATTCGCACATCTCCAGTCCAAAGGGACTCCCCTGAATCCAAGGACGCTCTCATAATTATGACTAAGGGTTTGCTTACTTCCTTTGCTGCCTCCCTTAATATAATTGGATAGATTTCATCCACTCCAGGTGCCTTTTCTAATGTCTATCTTCAACAATTTCTCTTTCACTTTACTTTCAGTTATCATAAAGTCATATAGCTCCTTATTAGTTTGATAAACTTCTGGCATCCACTTCCCTAAAGAATTCCTCATATGTGAATGTAGAGGCAAAATACCTATTCAATTTTTCTGCAACCTGAGCAGGATCATCAACAGTTAACCCACAGTCATCAAATGACCCAATATGATTCAACACCTTCCTTCTACTGTTAATATAAGCATAGAAGTCTTTGCTACTTTTCTTTGCCAGAGACTTCTCATAATCTGCCTTAGCTTGCCTAGCCTCTTCTGTGACTTTTCTTAAAGACAAATTTATATCAACCATATCAACAAATTTACATCAACAGATTTATATCAACATTACAAAAATACTTCTGTATCACCTGATAATTTATATGCATCCCATGCACTTTTCTTCTCTGTTACGTGTCTCAATAGTTTGTCTGGCATCCATTTATGTCTAAGCTTTGAACAGTACTTCTTTGTTGGTATGAAAAGCCTAGTATCTTCTTTGATTACTTCCCATTTAGAATTTGCTGTTGGTAACCTCATCAGTTGTGAGAGATTCCTTTAGACTGAAAAAGAGACTGACAGTTTGAACAAATTCAAAGGTCAACTGGATAGTACCTATGTGAGGAGGGAAAATAATTTGTATTTTCTTATCTACTCTTTTTTTTCTTTTTTTTTTTCCTGCCAGTGCAGCAAAAGTCTGTCACTTCCTTGCACTATATGGCTATTACTGTTACAATGTTTTTTCTTCTGGTTCTTTTCTTTTCCATTTTTTACACATATTCTTATTATATGTTGTTATTATTATTATTATTATTATTATTAGCCATATGGTACAAGGAAGCCTGAGGCTTATGCTGCACCAGCCAAAAAAAAAAAAAATTCCCGAGTTCCCCCCCTGTGTGTGTGTGTGAGAGAGAGAGAGAGAGAGAGAGAGAGAGAGAGAGAGAAGTAGAAAGGCATCACCAAGAAAGAGAAGAATGATGATATCCAGCTCAGGACCCTGGGTTTGCCAAGCCCATACTCACCAGATGTGAGCCCCCATGGTAGTTTTTTGCATCCCTTTGTTTTGTTTACAATTAGACTGATAATTTTTATTAATTTGTTTTATGGATAGTTATTACTTGTGTTGGTGGTTGTGTGATAGTTCTTTAATAGTACTAGTTCTATTTTATAGTGCTATACAAACAGCCTGATATGCCACCTAATCCTCTAACTTCCAAAGTCCTGTCAGGTTAATTTGAGATGAAATACGATGATCATCAAAGGAAGCAAATTTCATTAATAAAAAAATAAAACAAAAAATACAATAATCAGGATACTGTTCACCTTATTAACACTTTTATTTTCAGAATGACCAACAAAAGTGAGCACATTACTTTGATTTGTGATTGGGCTAATTATCATTCAGTCTGAGGGGCTACAATAACAGCAAAATTCCAATAACACAAAATAATTTTATATATACACATTTATCTTAGGTGCATTTTCGATTTTAACAAGGAATATACAAATCTTACTTATCACAATAACTTGACTAGTAATTTTTATAAGCACCAAATATCTTTACTTTCAGACAGTTTTAATTTCATATTTCTTAACACCGTTACTTTAAGTGACCACAGTTTGTACAAAAACATTTTGTTATGAATAACAATACAGAAAAATGAAAAATGCATGACTAACACATATGTAGAAGGGTTTATCTGGATTTCAGTCTCAGCAAAGGTTTTTATACATATATTTAAGTTCAATCATAGTAAAATTATTCACAAAGACCAAATAATATAAAGTATGTAATAAAATGCACAATAATTGAAGCTCTTTATAAAAGAATAGACTGTCCTACATCACATGTTCAACTTTCATAGTGTGAGGAGGTTGTTGAAATTTTTGAAACTTCAAGAAATATGTCAGTAAATTTTATATTTTGATTCAAATAATTTTATATTATTATTATTTTTTTTACATGTACATGAACAATATAAAGATTCATAATGATTTCTTAAAATTTCAATGTTTGAAATTATGTACACCATTTATGTAAATCATCTCAAATTAATAAATCATAAATACAAAGGTATTCAAAGCTTGCAAATACAAATATATAATCAGTAGCCATGAGCCTCATCACTAAATGATTTACACAAAACAAAAAAAAAACCCAAATTTGTATGGAACTGGAGTCAAATACAAGGTTGTACAACAACCATGACAAATGCTTGCAGCATTCACCAAAATATTGTATATTTAATGATTATAATAATGTATATTTATTACAATGTTCTAAAATAACTTTGAAAATTATAGTTATTACTTGGCCTCGGAAACTGTTGAATATAACAGCATAATCTGTTACGGGACTTTGAGACCAGTGATACTTTAAGGGAGTATTAGATCGTTAGCCCACTTCCCTCAAACACAGATGAAAACAACAATCCCAAGGAAATTTGCTTATACAACTTAATGAACAAAAATAAGCTCAAAAAAAATTTAAGTAAATTAATTAAATAAATAAAAGTTAATTCTTTGTAAACAAAAGAGTTGATAACTTATTCAGATATTTACTGACAGTGATTTGATTTGATGATGCTGATGATTTGTTCACTGGTTTATAAAGCAATAGAACCATTTTTCCTAGCTGGTCAATTTAATGCCAACAGCGTTAACCATTAACATATGTAAAATGAAATTATTACATGACAATAATCCTTAATTGGGCACAACACTAGGTTATGCTAATCACCATACTAAAACCTTCATTTAAAAAAAAAAAATGTTTATATAATTTAATTATTAAGTGAATAAATAGTAACTGTTAAATTGAATAAAATGAGAATATAATCATTCATGAAAATAATGTTTTTTATATAAATAAATATGAGTGCCAATCTATCCCGTCTCTTCAAAGCCGTTTTCATTACTGTATCATGAATAAACTCAAGAACGATATTCAAAAAATACTATATTTTTAAGGGCTTAACTTAGAATAAATAGAAACATGGAAAGAAACTTTTTTTGGGTTGTAGTTGGATTTTCTTTAGATTACATTTTGCTTCCTTCCCTTTACGATTATATAAACTGCTAAGAACACAAAATTAGCTAAGTAGTCTCCAAAATTATGCAACAGCATGAAATGTATAAGGTGATAGGGTAAGGGAATAAAGGAGATCACAACCATCAGTATAAAGAACCATCTACAGAGGTGATCCACTGATACATTTGTACTGTAAATTCTCAAAAGGTGTTTTTATAATGGCAGGAATCCAATTTTGTTTTGAATAGGCACAAATATCTGCAAATCCTCAACTTGCTAGTCCCTCTTCTCAAAGAAGGCCAATAAATTGAATTTGTATCTGAGGTCATAAGGATTTACAAAATTCAATCCTAAATCAGAAACAATCAACAGTGTTTTAAATAGTGTTGATTTGGTAAATCTGTTAAATGAACTGGTCCATTTGTTTACTATGGCCAAACAAAAGTTTGCATAAAATAAATTATTATAAGATACCAAGCTATTTCTTACTGTAGGCAGTACGTCAAGGGCCTGTTCAGACCTGCTTAAGCAGAAAAGATAAAAATTTCTTCAAGTCAACTATGACAACAAAATTTATCAATCTAAACAAACAGATAAACAAACAAAAATCACTAAAATTAAATAACATAACAGGAGATATGAACTCACCACAAAGATTAATCAAGCTTGCTAATGAAATCATGAGGTTTAAAAATTAAATTCAGTATGATGCTTTCAAGGCCATTTTTTAAAATCAAATGATCATAGTTATTCAAATGGTAATGAGAAAAATCTCGATTTTTAAGGATAATATATGATTATTAAATTTGTAAATAGCTTCTAACTAAAGTAAAAACTAAATTAAGATTCCCTAATTTATGATAACAATATTTAAGGAATATTGGTGTAGTTAATGCTCTTAATATAATTCTTGAAAGTTGGCATTATGTAAGTAATAGTTAATTAACTTCACACACCAACTCTTGATAGAATAAACTTCACTCTATAATTAAAAACAAAGCACAAAGAAGGTAATGTTTTGGTGTGTTGGTAGTACATTGCATACTAGACAAGAAATGATGTGAAACAAAAAAGGCTGTTATATACTGAAGAAGCTAGTTTCAGAATATTTGACAACACAAATTATAATAATCTCATCACAGGCAGACTTTCCATTAGGACAAACTTCAAAATGTATTAGGTAAGGCTTTGGATGATCACCATCAGTTTTTAAGCAAAGATATTTAGAGGCCCTAGTTGAGAGGCTGGAGATAATCCTTTAGTCTATTCACTTTTGATTAAGAAAGGTACTATTTTTTGTTTCTACAATAGAATCGGTAACTCTGTTGGTGCTGCAGTTTACTTTTGGAAGAAATCGCATCAGTTGCAGGGTTGTTCCTTTAGTATTGTCATGAGGTTAAGTGATATGATCCTGTGAGAAACTGCCATCAATTCATATGACATTTTCTGTTCAGAGCTTAGTTGTTAAGTGCAATAATAAAATCTACATTATATACTCCAATGGATCAGCATGAGCAGCTTTCCATTTAAAAAAAATTATTTATTTATTTATTTATTTATTCAGTGGTCTTCCTTTTAAAAGTTGGCGACTGATACTGATTTGCTTATCCTGCTGAGTCTGAATTGGCAGCACACTGTTGAATAGAATACCACAGAATTCTTTTCAAAGAAATGTAAAAATTTTGGAAAGATGCCTATAACAATCTAACAGATTACAAGGAAAGTTCTTTCATAACCGAACTGGTGCCATTAATTTGTAGTGCTTTAACATCTTCAAAATGAAGATGTTAAAGCTGAAGCAGAACTCTTAGTCAGAAGCAAATCTACTTGACATTATCCAGCCTCAAGTTTCTACAATATAATCAGTAACTCTGCTGATACGACAGAAATAATACAAAGCCTCTCCTAATCCTTTGAAGCTTGCCTTGGTTGTTTTTGGCAGTTTTTCAAAGTAAGCAATGTGGAAGCTAAGGGATGATATGATGCATCAGTATATGGTGTCTGTAAATTGCATATATCCTATGGTCAGTTTGCCTGTTTTTTGAATGAAAAATCCTAGTTCTTTGGAGTGTGGCAGGACATTTAACTCTCATGGGACAGATTAATCCAAACTGAGTGTAAAAAAAAAAAAAAAAAATCTGTTACTAGCAGTAGGAGATCTGTTACTAGCAGTCATAACAGTGTGAGATCTGTTACTAGCAGTCATAACAGTGTGAGAAACATTGTCATAACATAGAGTTCCCAAAGCATCTCCCATAACCTTAGTTCCAAGAATGCCAGATAATCTCAAACCTACTTTTCTAGCATGTGACAAGTCTTTGCATCATTCTTTTCATTTAATTTCTTCTGTGTTTGGCACGGAATTTATTATCTTCTGTGTTTGGCACAGAATTTATTATCTTCTGTATGTTAATATCGAATTACTGTGGACACAGAGCGAAATGAAGGCAGAATAAATGATGACAAGTTTAATAATATGAAAAACATATACATATATTAGATTCATATGTGTTTTTCGTATTATTAAACTTGTCATTTATTCTGTCTCCGTTTCGCTCTGTGTCCACAGTAATTCGATATTAATAATGAATCCAGAGTGCACAGGCCTCTTTAATCATATCTTCTGTATGCTTTTCAAAATACAGAATAAAGACTTCTGTTAATGTGAAGTTAGTGTGTGAATTTAATTTACAGATGACTGTATTAACTTTTCATACAAGAAACAAAAAAAACAGTTGTCCTACTTTAAATTTTTTTTATTTTCAATTATTTTAAGAATCCCTAAAATAGTTTAAAAATTATCATGATAAAAATTAGCATACTCATTCATAGTACTCAACACACTAATGTTTGAAAATTAAAATCCACATCAAAATTAAGTATGCATTAGCAGAAAACTATTAGAAGCTTTCAGAAATGGACTGAAACAAACTTGAAAAAACAGTTCATTAAATATGAATTAAATCTATGCAAAAAATCAGTAATAATGTATTAATTAAGCATCGTGCATAATTAAAAGAACATGAATATAGGAGAAACTGTACAAAAATGGACAAAACATATTGCAGAAATACGCTTCCTTATCTACACAACCTTCAGTTAGATTGGAAGATAAAAAATTTGAATAAAATAAATAAAATATAAGCCCAATTATGGCAATGACTAGGACATCTTCCTGAAATACTAAAATATATAATGTGTTCTAAAGATAAATGCTTACATGGCAAGAAGAGAAATGAAAGACAAGAGAAGAGCCTGGATGATGATGAGATATGTTCAGTCAACTTCAGGGTATAGTAAAAATTGGAAATAATTATATATTTGAGAAATGGACTTAGTGTCTCAGATAATGACTGAATATTTACAAAATTAGTTCTGCTTAGCAAAAAGCTGATGAGATTAAAACTCACAGAAAATGTTCTGAAAATTCCAAACCATCTTGCTTTAAGCAAGCTAACTTAAAATTAGCTCCTTTTTCAATATATAGTGATTTATCAAATTTTTAGGTTTTGATGAGAAAAAAAGTAATTGTTCTGAAAAGTGATTGTATTATGCTTCTAGTATATAAATATCAGAGGCTAACTGCTACACCTCTAAGTTCTACAGATTCTGCTGAAAACAATTACTAGATATCAAGCACTGAATACTATAAAAATATAAAATATTTTGCTTTATTAAATATACATTGCAAAAAACAGTTAAATTAAAACTAATGTGTACACTGTTGAGAGAGAAAAATTAATCATCTTTAACCCAATTAATGTATATTTCCATTACTTTACTTCAAATGCATTACAAACTGTTGCAACTTAAGTATATTCATTGCTAAGTGAATATAATAAACATTAATTCAAACACCTTCATAATACAGTAAAACCATGCTTTAATGGACTAATTGGAAGTAAGGCCCATCTGCAAAATCTGATTGTCGGTTAAACTCAAAAATTCACAGTCACTAAAGTTTTATGATTTATGATTATAAATATTTTACTACACTTATTATATAAACAGAAGAGAATGAAGTTTTTGCCAATTAGCAGCAGTGGAAATTCTGATTAAACCATATCAAGATTTTTAAGATTTCTTGGATATCCGTCAGGAAAATCATGTCTCCTAGATTTTCCTCACCACCATCTGAAATTTCCCTGGTTCAATGGATTTTCTTCACTTTGCTTTATTGTAAAAATATTTTAACTGATGGTAAATACCATCAAACTGAAGCAGTTAATATCACCAAGTCCCATATAGATAAAAAAACTTGGTTCCCTGGTTCAGTAGATGCTGTCCATTATTTCTGGTCTGTTAAATTGAGGTCCGTTAAAACAAGGGTTTACTGCATAATTCAAATGCTGCACTTTTCTATCAGAATAATTTTTCACAAGAAAATCATTTATTTAACAAAATATAATAAATGAATTTATATGATAAATCAATTAGATTATATTATGTGCATATTATATCTAGAATTTATTTATAATACATTTTAAATGAGTATGCATAGTTTTTATATACAAAAATTATAAAGCATTTTTATATAAATACAAACAGTAAATAAAATATATTTATCCATCAAATTCAAATATGCAGTTTTGTAAAAGGTTTTTTTTTTTTTTTTTTACAGTAACAAAAATATTGGAAAGGAACAATACAGCTTATTATGTATATATTTAAATGCAGCTTCTTATGTATATACATGTTTAATATAATTAATTATATACATATATGCATGCCAGCAGAATAAGGATTATTCATAATTCTCCTTACAAAAGGAACGGGTTGAATATTATTGGATCATGCTATATTATGTGCATGGTAATAGCATGCTAATCATACAGAAAATCAGTCTGTGATTTCTTGATCAGATTTTCTAAAGAATCTTTCTTTGCTTTCTAAGTAATTTAATACAGGCATAATTTTATATTAATAATTTAACCTAAGCTAAAAATACTAAAAACTATTTATTTGCTCGTTAAATTTTACTTTTAAACATCAAAAAATATAAATGTTTTAAGGTATTGATATTTTTATTAAAAATAGTGGGGAAAAAAAAATAAATGTATAGTATAACATAGAGGAGTTTAGCATATATGAGGCACTACCTAAAAGTTATGAGAATTTAAAACTAAGAATTCATTAACCTTATCTAATTTTATATATGACCCCTTCAAAGTACTTCTCCCCGTCAAACTTCATACACCAATTCCAGTGATTCTGTCATTTCTGGAATCATTTCCAAAATTCCTTTTTCAAATTGAAATTGATTTATAAATTGTTAATCAGAAAAGTAATGTTTAGCCTATGGTGGTAATTTCTTACTGGCTATACAATAAAAAAAAAAAAAAAAAAAAAAAACGCTATTTTTTTTTTTCAGCTGTTAAAATTGTTTTTCTTTTGCTTTGACCTGGATTAGTAGTTTATTGAGCAACAAATATGTGTGCTACTTTAAGAAAAAACTGCAGTCCTGTGATAGTGAACCACAGACATGGGTATAAATATTACAAAACTGAATCTGTTACGCCACTACAAAAAAAAAAAAAGTGACCACTTTCAACACTGACACTAATATATCAGTAGTCTTAAAGAAGTCGCAATAAAATTGTAAATTCCTCTGGCTTCACTGGGACCATATCAGAGTATAAACAGAAATATATTTATTTATATAAACTTTTCTTTCTATTGAAATAAGGAGGGCACCTTTTTTAGAAATCCTACATCATCTCCATTATTATCATAACTTGTGAGAAGCATCACACAAATAAATTTATTGCCCAATTCATTAAATGTAACATCATTCTGATATAAAATAATATGCACACATGAAAAACTAGTCCCGCTTTCAATTCAAGGTTGTGCTAATCATAAGACCTATAACTGGAGAATACTGATACAGTATATAGAATACTGTCTATGTAGAATACTCAAAAACTAAATTAAGCTGGAGGCAGGGAATTATGAATGGGCAAGTTGAAATAGGGAGTTGAAGTATCTAAGTTCCCTATCTAATTTCATTAAGTTTACTATAGAGATAGAGGTCAACAATGCGCTCCCGTTCCTGAATGTTCTAGTGCATCGCGTAGGCCCACATCTAGAGACTTCAGTATACCGCAAACTTATGTGGTGCGGACAATTCACTAACTACAGATCCGGCCACGCACCAAGTCATCTCAATAGCACTGCCCGCACCCTATTCTCCAGGGCTTGGAGCCATTCCAGCACTGATACAATTAGGCATAACGAGATCTCCAGTGTGAAGGCGGACCTAACCAAATGTGGCTATCCATCCCATGTGCTAAGCAGGTGCCTATTACAGGCACAAGAACTCACATCCCACCCAAGACCACCGAACCAAGACGGTATATCATCCGCCTACATTCCCTATTATCCAGGCGTGTCAGGACGGATCTCGAAGGTCCTTAGAAATTACAACATCAAATGCGTGCAGTTACCCTGCAGGAACCTACGTTCACTTGTCTCCAGTGTGAAGACCCCTGTCACACCTGTCTTATGCAGCAATGTAGTATATCGCATCACCTGTAGAGACTGTGACAGTTGCTACATAGGAGAAACATCAAGGCGTCTCCAAGATCGCCTTATGGAACATGACAGAGCAATCCGGCTTGCCGAAACTGACCAGTCCGCAGTCGCGGAACATTTTTGGGCCACCAACCACAATCTTGATCCCAAACGTGACTTTGAAATAGTAGACCACTCACGACACTTTCGCCACCGCCTATGGCTAGAGTCACTTAACATATTAAACAATCCAAAGGCAATAAACTGCCACAAAGGCATGCATCTACACCCCATCCTAGAGACAACTGTTTTAATGCTAGATGATCAGTGGAGTAAAAGCAGCTCACGCCCATGCAACAACAATGGCACATGATTAACATGCCTCACTCAGCTCATTGCACTTATCCGTTGTATTTGTATTTGAATTTCAGTTAATAAAGAGACACGCCAGTCTCAAAAGCTACTGCCTGTTAGTATATTTCACATTAAACTGGGTTATAATTATACGTGTATATTTGTTATTTCAACCATGGACCCGAGTACACCAGGCCCATTCGTTACTATTTGAATAGCTTTGATATTTTTCTAAAAGCACATTTCTTGAAGCCATGACCATAAAACAATTTGCACTTTCCAGTTTAATGGGCTTTTCTGTTACTGCAAGCAATTATAAATGGGTAGTAAACTCGATCTTCTTGCATTTGCGAAAATACCGATACCTGGAATTGTGTGGTTTTTTACATTATTATGGTGAAATGTCCCCTTTACTGAAATCTTCAATCGTATAAAAAAACAAATTTTTTTCAGAATCTCTTCATTCTTTTTTTTTTAAAGCTTCGTAAACTTGTTACTCCGCACGAATCATGTTAGTTGCAATTTGTGTGCCATTAAAAAATGCTTATGCATGCAATCGTGAAATTTATAATTAAAAGAGAAGATTATCTTAAAAACAAATGCCTCTTGAAACATTTCTGAAGAAGACGACTTCTTGTGCAACAAACCAACGAGTGCCGAGCCAATAATGAGTGATCATCGAGTGTGCATTTAGTCGTTGATGATGAAGAATAAACATTCTTTAACATTTGTAAGTCGTAAATAATTTCTCTATTATTATAATTTGCTTGATTTTGCAGGCTACGTTTTCATATCTTTCAATAAATCAATCATTGTTTAAACAAACTAATTAGCTAACTAATTTCATTGTTGAGAACGTAACCCCTATTTTTAACTTTATGTCTATGGGAAATAAATTCCCGCTTTACAAGCGCATGCTAGGAACGAATTAACTTGTAAAGTCAAGAACTACCTGTATATTATTTAAGACATTAATTTGAATTTTTGGGTCAATGATAGGTCCTAATAATATCAAAAAATTATGATGCATTTTCATTAGTTGACAGCGCTGATTTTTGAATTGAGTTAGCTAGCATCGATGTATTGTTTAATCAAAGCTAAAGCATCACTCTTGGTAACTAATAGCAAACTATGCACTTGTGCCATCTCTAGATAAACCACTAATGATTTTTTCCCCTTTAAAAAAAACAATTATAAGCTGTATCTTACTTTTAAGTGTTAATTTTAAGTGTTTTTTGAGAGGAAAAAAAAAAGTGTGGCTTATATTTATGAATAGTACTGCATACAGTTTGAGTAAATATATATACTAAAACAAATAAGCTAATTGCTATAAAAATATTAACTTCTTGAAAAGGAGAAAGGACAACATACTACTTCTAATTACATCTCTTGTAATTAGTAAGCATCTTATTCCCATTTTAAGAATTTAACTCTCAGAATTATTTTTAGAGGTTCAAGGGTAAACGAGTAAATTTTAAAAAGATACTGATAAAACTGTAATAGCTGGCATATATTGTTGTTGTTGTTGTTATTATTATTTGGTTTTTAGGAGCATTAGCAACTAAGGCCATATTGTTCCGGGGATATGTGGTGGTCACGGGCTCGAACCCCGGTCTGATCAAGAAGCATGTGCTACACACTGCTGCTCCTGCCTATGGAGGCACCTGCTGGCATATGTATATGTATATATATGTGTGTGTGCATGCACACAGAGACCAACATATATATATTATAAACCAGTACACTACTGACTCTACAATGTAATATTTAAACATTAAAATAAACACAAGGTGCCCATATATGATACAGGGAAAGTTATAGTTAGTAATAAAATGCACAATAAAACAAAGATTTACACATGCAGAGCTAAATTTGGTGAACTATCCATATATTACATTAAATAACATATTACAGGGATTAACAATAATGAAATATAATTTTGCAGATGCATTTGCTAGGAAGAAAAGTTATATTGAACAGCAAATCACTAGAACATTGCCAAATTCTCCAAGCAGGGTTAAGAGGTAGAAAGAGCTTTTGAGCATAACTAATAATCCCATAAATAAACAACTTTATAAAAATATATCTTAAATATTTTATTTTTTTTTGTTTTTCATTAAAGTGAAATTTGTTTTAATTACTGAAAACATGAATATCAATAATATGGATTATTAATGTGTGAAACTTTAAATATAATTTTTTCACATTACTCATTAACTGAAACTAATGTTGCAACTTTTTACTATTATCTAATAATTCATTTAGAACAATTTAACATTATATTCATAAATAATTATGTAAAAACTATTCTGGTAACACCAGAATAAACAATTTATCTATAATGCTAATCAGCTATTATTTGGTCCATTATATTTTAGCTTAGAGAAGCAGTTTTAGGAACAACAAGGGTAAATGAATTGATACTTGATGCACTTCTGAAAAAGAAATCAAGTTTCTTAGCCTGAATTTTAATTATATATTCTGAAAAGCTTTTTTTTTTTTTTTTTTTTTTTTGTTTGATTTTTCTTTTTACTTTCTACAAATAATTCTCAAATGAAATAATATTCTCTAGGTATGTGCTTTAAGAACAAAATTCATTCCAAAAATACAACCCAAGCTATTATTTCACATTAATTACAAACGTCTAAAACAATAACTTATTTACAGCCGAATAATTCATTCTTCAGTTATATTTAAATTTAATTTATTGTACATTTTGACTGAGCACAGAATTATATCCATGCAGTGTCATTTTCTTCTAATGAAACATTCAATAGATAAAACAGACAAATTACATTAGCTATCTCAGTAATGATAAATGCAAATAACATAAGTCTAGTAGCATTTTGAGGGAGGAGGAAAGGACAAGAAATACTTTGTGCAATTTCAAACAATTTTTTTTTACCAGATATATTCAAGTGCCATGCTTCCCCCAAAAGAATGCATGTTTTTTTTTAATTTGAAAAGACAAATAGGGGAAAAAAAAATCTAATTTATGATCAGTCACAGTGTATAATATTGTACACTTGAATATTATGACCTTTGTCCATAGCCAGTACATCCTGATATCTTTCTTCCTGAATCACCTCACTACTCTTAAAATAGGAAAATGATATTTGCTTTCACGACAATCACGGTATAAACAATTGCCTTTCTTTTTCACTCTAGGGTTTACAATGACAACAAACCAACATCGTACTCCAAGATATGATTAAAAACAAAAATTAATTATAACACTTAGTTAATCTTTATCAATGCTCTTGTGGTGATGTCATTGTCATTATCCTAAAATGAAATTCTATTACTTGAAGAACTTCTTACTAAATCTGTATAAATTCATCCTCATGCATACCTGACCTGTTCATAACTACTGTTCAACTTTGGGTTGCTTTATTTTGGCTGTTGTACTCAGTGTTAATTTAGCTGGCAAATACTGTTATCTATTCATCACATTGTTGTCTTAGTTCAGCTTTAAATAACATTGTAATCCAATGTATATATCCTTGTATAATATGTACCTAATTTTTTAATGTTCAATAATTTCAACATATTTTAAAAGGCAAACTTCTTGACTGGTCAGTCTTCCTCCCTACAATATATTAATCCTCATAAAAATAAATCTTATTATCATGCTAATGTTCTCAATTTTTGACATTTTATTGGTAGCATATATTTTCTGAAACATTTGATGTATATCTACTCAAATCATTCTTTAAACCCAATGCTTTCCAAAATGTATATGTTACAAGGGAATCCAAAATAATAATAAAAAAAACATTTTGTATTTGTTTTTACTTTAAAACTATAAAATGATGGCATACATTTCATTAAGAAATAAACATAAGTATAAAATCTTTTATATATTTAAATATTAAAGTACTTGTCTCTTTTATTTGTAAAAAAATGTAGCCAAGATTCCCTGTAAAATATAAATACCAGATACAAAATTTTTAATTTCTGGATCTAAGAGATATATACCCCATTCTAAAAATTCTCAGCTTTCACACATTCATACCAATCTTAACAGAAATTCTTTTTCACACCATTTTTAAAGGTCAATGGCGATCATGCGATGCCTACATATTATTTTTTTCTACATAAAAGGATTTCCAACATAAAACATTCTTGGATTGCTGCATATGTCTATGGCAAAAATATACAAAGAGATATTTTTTGAATGGTACTGTTGTTTCATGTCAGTTCTCTTTTATTTGTGAAAATCAAAGTCATATTTCTATTAGCATGCTTCAGTTCTTGTATATTTCATAAATTTTGTTATGTTTACAAGCTACAATTTTAGCCTACAATTTAAGTGAAAGTGATTTCAATTGGACAGATTAGGTTTTTTTCAGAAGGCTGAATACAGTTTTAACATTATTGAAAGGGCAACGCGGTCAGGCATGCTTGCTTCAATTTTAAACAAAATAATGACAAAAGGGACCGAGACTCAATTAGAAGATGGCACTATTTTCTATAATTTAATTTAAACAACAGGGCCCATAATATTTCACTAAACAGGGCTTTAAACAAAGGCTAAAAAAATTGATTATGTAAAAAAAAAGTTCAAAGCACTGAATGGTTGGCACAACCGTTTCAAAAACTAGCACCAATGGTGTAAAGGATAATCGGTTGTAAAACTAAAAGGTACAGTGAAGCTGAACAGACACTTGGCAGACTACAACATTTCCTAACATATTACATAAATATGGATAAAGATCTTTTTTTTAATGTTTCAAATACAATGGACATTCAAGAAAATTCTTGTTACAGAAGTAAATGGATCAAGGAATAGCCAACTGTGCTAACTGACTTTAATATAAAACAGAGATTCCAACTCTTAACATTCATGCTCATTATATGCCTTTATTTTGGAAAACATAAGGTAGCAAGAGAGCATATTAATTATAGCAAAACTACAATAATAAATAATTTTTTTAAAAAAATTCTATCATACAACCAATAAATGAGATACTTAATCACAAGAACCAACCTACACATAAGAGAAGCCAAATACTAAGAACACATCAGTGTAGTCCTTAAATTAACAAATCTACTCATACACTTAAAAGTTATCAACTGGAGATAACTTTTAAGTGTAGGAGAAAAAAAAAAAACTATTTCCAATGAACAACTCTGCAAAGGTTAATGCACCACTTCTTAAACAGTTGTTTATACATCTATGGATGCTGCTAGCATCAGCAGGTTAAACACATTTTCAGAACAGTGTGATCAAATAATGCAAAATTAGAACATTTACACAACGTTGAAGAAATAGTTAAACTGCAACCAATGATGCTGAAGAAGTGCTAACTGCCACCTGCATGCAAGCAAAAATTAAAATTAATAATAAAAAAAAAAATAAAGTTAGAGCATAAATACTACACTAGTCCATTTTGCATAAACACTATCTTTTATTACAGTAATGACTGAAATATATATTTAGCATTAGCAGAGGCATATGATGCAAAAAAGCAAGCTTATATAGCATCAGCCAAAAGAAAAAAAAACAAAAAAAAACCCTTTTCCTGTTTCACCCATCCATTCACTCCAAAAGTCTGTCTAGTTCAGCCTTGAATTTATTTAAGCTGTCAACTTCCACAACGACAGATGGAAGTTTGTTCCAGCAATTAACCACCCGTTGGCTAAAAGCAAATTTCCACACATCTATTCTACAACTGTCTTTTGTCAATTTGAACTTATGTCCCCTCAAGTGCGGAAGCTGAGCAAGAGGAAAAATCCCATCAGCATTAAACCATTCAAGGCCTTATACACCTCAATCAGATAACCTCACAGGTGCTTCATCTTCATAGTGGCTGTCGTTAGAAAGATCTGAATTGCATCAGTGAAGCAGGGGCGCTTGAGGTTGGAAAACTCAGAGACCTATAGGATTCCTTCCTACAAAAGAAATTTTCTATGCAACTTTAATCCCAAACCAACCTTAGCTATCCAAAGATATTGAATTTTCAGATGTAATATACTGACATATCATTGCCTGAGTTGCTTAGCTAATAACTCAAACAATCCAGTTCTATCCAACTATGTTATAATTTGAAATTCCACTTTCATACTTTGAAAGACAAAAACAATGAAGAAAATTACATAAAACTAGATTTTCATGCCCCACAGTTAACATACACATTTCTATAGACAGCATCATTTTTAATTAACATTTATGTTAGATAACACCAAAAGCTTAACTGCAATGTCATAGAAATGCCCAATTATTCACTCTAATAATTTTGGAATACATTATCAAGTTTTTTTTTTTTTTTTTTTTTACATTGCTAATTGTTTTTCAATAATGGATTAGTCCAGTTTTACTAAAAGAAAAGAAATGTGTGAGACTGTGATATTCAAATATAAGTAATGGGGGGGGGGACAAAGTACGACACAGCTAACAGTTCATAGCATTTTTAAAAATAATTTTACTTTGAGCTGGCAAAAGGAGATTAATAAATCACTGAATTCTGTGATGTCAAATAATTGAAATGTGCAAACATACTGAAAGTATAACTTAGCTGAAGACTTCAGCTAAGTTATAAGCAGAACCACCCCTACTAATAAAAGGAATAAAAAAAAAAAAAAGGTCAACCTAAATTTATAGTAATTATCACTTAATTTTCTTAGTGGGCAGCTACAATAAATTTATTATAAGTTGTGGGTTATTTCCACATTTCACTTCAAATTAAAAAAATAAATTTAAGTGAGGTTCACTTAGTAATTCTGCCATGATAGTTAAGAATTGATTTATCAGATAAATATCTCACTGGTTTCTTCCAACCGCCTGAATTACACAGTCTACATTTTGATTATAGGAATGTTGGTGCCTTTAAGGAAAAGGTACCAACATTCCTATTATCAAATTAGCTTCTATTAAATTTCATATCCTCCAAAAGCACTAATTGTGCTGCCCGTGTTGTTAAAGAAAATGGGCAAGTGACGGTGTTTTTTAATGGATTCAGAAAATAATTTTGTAAAAATATTAAAAATACATTAAAAACATGCAATCCAAGTTTGAAGCATAACCCAAGAAAAATCTATCTTAACCAATTACATCAGTGTATTAAACTAATTATGCAAGAAAATCCTTTTATTTCTAAGTTGCTGCTGTTCACATGATCACCCAACTCTGCAAAACTCAATATTTAATGCACGCTTAGAGAACATATCCATTTAGATCCAGTTTGTATGTCTCCCCCCCCCCCCAATGCTATTTTAACAGCACTACTTAATAGCAATACATACTTTTATAATACTAATACAAACTATCAATAGAAAACAGTGTATACAAGTAGAAACAATATAACAAGTATCAGATTACTATAAAAGGGAAAAAAAATCTAACTTTCATAAAAATGCAACAAGGTATTAACAACAACAGAGATCCAGGTATAAAGCAGGCTTAACAAATGAAAATGGGCAATAATTTGATGCTGTGTTAGTCCATTGAATCAAGATCATACCTACAAAGAATTTCAAAAATAAATTAATATATAAAACAGAGTATATTAATAATTTAGAAATTTTATGCAAAAATAATATTGCTTGATAGTAAGTAATTTAAATAAAGTTCAGGAAAGTGAACTTTTTAAAATTAAACTATAACAAATTTATCATTCAGAACTATATGGCAAAAATTAATGTATTAATCTGAATACAGAAAACACATTGCACTCCAAAAGAATAAACTTGGTCACAATCTGATTCCCTTTTAAACACATCTCTGCTAGAAATATGTCAAGAAGAAAAGGAAGGGGAAAACCTTTCTTTTTTAGGCAAATCCACAAATGCATAAAGCATCTATTTTCGTTACCATTTCTATCCATATACAGTGGATTCCGGTTATTTGGGCCACTGGTTAATCAGGGCAACTGTTTATTTGGGGCAAATATTAAAAAACAGAACCCAATCGAGAAAATAGCCAGAGTTTACTTTGTTTAATTGGGACAACATGCCGTTTAATCGGGGCAGGAGACCGCAGCAATGGAGATTACCCTACGATTGTCTCCGACCGTATCACATGGTTTGGTCGGATTTCTGGAGGTCACAACCATAAAACAATTAGCAGTCACCTGTTTATTGGGCTTTTCTGTTAGTACAATTACTATTAGAGAGAGAGAGAGAGAGAGAGAGAGAGAGAGAGAGAGAGAGAGAGAGAGAGAGAGAGAGAGAGAGAGAGAGAGAGAGAGAGAGAGAGGGAGAGAGAGAGAGAGAGAGTCAAAAGTAGAAGGGAATCACCAAGATATCCAGCTCAGGACTCTGGGTGTGCCAAGCCCATACTCACCAGATGTGAGCCCCTAACGCAGTGGTTTTCAACCTTTTTTTAATAATGGCACCTCTAAGTTTTATTTTATTTTATTTTGCGGCACCCCTACCATACTGTACACCGTTTTATAATGAAATAAACATATAAATTTTAAAAAAATAATAAGTTTAAGTAACTTAAACCCAAATTAAGTGGCACCCCTGGAATGTTGTTGCGGCACCCCGGTTAAAAACCACTGCCCTAACGGATAGTAAACTTGATCTTATTGAATTTGCGATAATACTGACAGCTGGATTTCTGTGGGTTATTATGGTGAAATGCATTTACACTTCCATGAAATCTTCAATCATATAAAAAAATTAATTTTCAGAATCTTCTCTTCATTCTTATTTTTAAAGCTTCATAACTTGTTACTCCATTCTCACATGCGCGTATCGTGTTACTTGCAATTTGTGTGTATGCGGTGTTCTTTGTTATTGATTGCTTATCTTTTACTGTTTTAAATGTTAACCCCGACCCACAAATGTCAGTGAACAGAAATGTCAACTAGTTAGTATGTACATATTACAGTACGTATTAATTATTCCGATTATCACGTATATTCTTCTGATTTTCACATATCATTTAATTTTTTAATTGGTAAGGTAATAAAGGGTAAATTTGTGCTTAATATATCTTTACTTTAATAGCCTGTGGATAATATTCCTCCTAATTTCGCTAATTAGAATCGCTGTTTAATAGAATTAAAATTAAATTCTGACCGGTGCTTACTACATATCGTACAGTGAACGGTACTTTACTATGGTGACTCCATCGTAATGTGATTTGATTGTACAGTGAACCAATTGTAAAGCGGGGGTCCATTGTATTTTTAACTTTTTTTACATGAAACTTCGGATAATTGGGCCAGCCGCTTAATCGGGCCAAAATATAGTAGTCCCGATGTGTCCCAAATAACCGGAATCAACTATATATGAAAAACTATTCTCAGAGGTGGATTTTAATGAAACTTTATATTTGGCTTTTAGAGAGATTTGTAAAAGCCATCCCATATTTCATTAAAATCAACAAATAGAAATCCAAGATTTAAACCTCCACATACATATATATATATATAAATATATATATGGGGGGGTAATTAAAATTCTGTACACAAAATCTTTTATTAGTCACCCTCCCTCCATTAAGAGCCATCATAGTTAAGAATTGATCTATCAGATAAATATCTCACTCCATTGTAAAGCCCCTGGCATTGCTACTGTGAAGGGTAAATTGTATATTTTGTATACAATAAAGATTATATATATCTCACACAAGTTACAATATATTCAAAAAGTTCCGAGAATAAAAGTTTGAGCTTAATAACCTAATCACTTTCCATCTGCACGCACATGCACGCACGCATGTGCGCACACTCACTCACTCATGTTGGTCTTCCCAATCTTTGAAACATTCTTTAAGATAGTGTTTTTCTAGCACACATAGGGCTATTTCAGCGTTTTCTTTGATGTTATTAAAAAATAGCAAAACAACAACTGTTTTGCTATTTTGGATAACAAAATGCGTTACATACACTTAGACCAAATTGCGATATCATTATTCAAAAGGGGGACACAGTAGTTATTCTTGATAAAAGAGATTATATAAATAAATTATACACCATTTCAGATACGACGACGTACGAGGAGGTTAAACCTTCTGTGTTTAACAGTCTAGTTAATAAATATAATAAAACGCTCACTATTTTCAGGAAAGATGGTCACATTACTATGGCCAAGCTTAAACAAATTAAAGCCCGCACTTACAATATCCCTACCTTATTTGGCCAAGTAAAATTACACAAAGCAGGATACCCAATATGTCCGACTGTGTCACATAAGAATTCGGCTTTTTCTTCATTAGCCATGTTTATATACCCAATTCTAAAACAATGAGAACATTTAACATATAATATTAAAAACTAGGATGCATTATTCATGACCCTTAAAGCTCTTCATATTAAGAAGGACATGAAGTTATATTCGTTCGATGTGGCTTCACTATATACCAATGTAAATGTCCCGTATGCTTTAGACATAGTTTGGGCCCTCTTAAACGATGATAACATAAAAATGATTAATACCATACTTTCTAAAGATAGAATCTTTGAACTAACGAAATTATTAGTAAATGCCAATTACATTCTCTTCCAAGAAAAAATATATAGAAGATTTTTGGCCTGCCAATGGGTCTAAACATCAGTGGACTCATTGCTGAGCTATACTTAGATAAATTAGAGAAGATTCAGCTTGATCCATTTATACCACAGATCACATATTATGGAAGATATCTGGATGACATCCTGATTATTACAGATCATTTTACCATAAACAATGTTCTACAGGTTTTTAATAATATTCATTTGAGATTAAAATTTACACTGGAAATTGAAGCAGAAACACATTCCATTAATTTTACTATACACAGATTAGATCATAAACTAAATTTTAGTATATATAGAAAACCAACTAATAAGGGAATGCTTTTACATTTCCATAGTTATCACCCCAATTCGTATAAAAAAAATCTGTCACGTTGAATCAATTTCTTAATGCTTTTAAATATTCCTCCAGTCAGATTTCATTAACAACAGAGATAAATGAATTAAATAGAAGATTCATAAATAGAGGTTATCCTTTAGCCTCTATAAATAAAGTTAAAGCATTAGCATGGGAAAAAATAAACAATAACAACTTCGCAACACATACTGTATGAAAATCGGAATTGGACAAAAAAACATTTCATTACCATCCCATATGTCGCACATTGGTACAATAAACAATCAAATATGCAACAGTACCGACATGAAAATTATAGCCAAACCCATGAACAAATTATACACGTTTTTTATAAATCGACCATTAAACACTACATTCCAATTACAACATCACCTCGTACACAGCATTGCGTGTAAAAACTGTGATGCAGTTTATGTAGGATCTACCATGGGGATGGCACAGTTTCGAGCAAAACAACATGAAGCTTCAGTTCGGGCGGGTCGAGCAAATGCTTTAGAACTTTCATATCATGCAATAAATGAACAACATTCATCTGGCTTTAAGGAAATAAAAATTATAAACATTCAACATAACTACTATAAATTACTTATTGCAGACACCCTAGAGATGAAGTTATGTAATAATTCAATTAATATCTATAGACCATTCTTATTATCGGACGATTGGTCATTTATGCGCATGCATGAAGAACAAAAATTACTACATAAGACAAATGCTTCTGGTTGATTTTTGTGTTGCCCTTATTCCTGTGAACATGTAGTTTCACAGTTTTAGTCCAACTTAAGGAAAGAAGAGAAAAAAAATGCTCCATATGCAGCAAAGCTTTTTAGACTATCTAAATTTTTAAATTTAATGTTGATAGACATAATATTTTCCTTACTGGCAGAGGTATGGTGGATGAAAACCACGACTGAGTTGATGTTTTTGTTTTTTTATGAGCATTAGCAACTAAGGCCATATTGCTCCGGGAATATGCGGTGGTCAGTCCCTGACCTTTCCGCATCCTCCGTATTTGGTGGTGACTGGCTCGAACCCTGGTGTAATCAAGAAGCGTGTGCTACGCACTGCTGCTCCTTCCCACCTGGCTACGGAGGCGCCTCGACTGAGTTGAGCACTCAATATTGAGACTGTGGGGTTTGATTCTTCACTGTTGTTCTGACAGTGGGGAAGATGTTAAATAATTTTTATACCATCATTACAATTAAATTTTAAAGCGTTGGACTAGGAGAGTTGGTTGAAATAGAAGCAATCCTATATCAAAAATAAAGGTAATCCCTGTTGATTTCACAATAAAACAGAATATAGAAATTATCAAGCACTTAATAGCTCTCTATTATCAAATATAATATGCAGTATAACTTATACTTTTGATATTTAATGTTTTGTGTTGTGTATTCCACATATTTTATACAACACAAACTTGCACATCTGGTGACTAATTTGTTAACTTGAGAAGTTACACCTGCAAAAAAAAAATGGGGGAGAGAGAGAGAGAGAAATTGTTTAACATACAATCTATCGACACCCTGTAAATATGATTCTTTCCTAAATGGAGTGTATACAAGTTTTTGGGTACCTTGAGTCAGTCAGTGAGAACCTGAGAAATATAAATACTACTTCTTAGGCTCCAAGTTGAAAAGTGTGCAGGGTTGATTTGTAGGCAGAAATAAAGGTCAATTAAAATGACTGCAAGTGATATCCTTAAGACAAAATAATCATAATGGAAAAAAAAAAAAAAATCATAAATTTAGTTTTAACTATATCAGGACTAGCAATTTTATTTTAAAAGGAATGGTGTGACATCTGTCTTGACATAAAATAATAAAAGTCCAGGGTTTTGTTTCAATGTAACAGTTTAAATAATGTAATAATAAATGCTACTCTGTATTCTTTACAGGATGGAAAGTAGCATTTATTATCATATTACTGTTGGGCACCTTTCTAGGCTGAAATCTACGTTGCAATGTGTGTATAGGTTGTCTTTAGTGCACAAATTACCCAATCTCTTGCTCGAGCAAGAGATTGGGTGATTTCTAACATTCTGGCCAGTACAGTATGTGCCTTATGTATCTCTGTACTTAATGCATCTGTATCTATAAATATCTATTTACAGGTATTAGAGAAAAGAAAAATTATCTATTCAACACACACACACACACACACACACACACACACACACACACACACACACACACACACACACACACACACACACACACACACACACACACACACACACACACACCTGTGCATGTAAAATTTCTGACTATTTTAAAAATAAAGAATTATTCTTATTCTTATTCAAAATACATACCATTCTGTTATAGCTTTACTTATGTCCAACTGTGTCAGGTCAATAATTGTCTTGCCCAGTACCTGCCCCCGAGGAAACATAAGGGACCCACTTTTTGTATTAACAGTCAAATCTAAACTATAATTACTGATTTCAGACATATTCACTTCAAATTCAAGGCTATAAAAAAAAAACAAGATAAAAAAAAGTACTAAGATGAAACTTAATAAGAATCTGAAGCAATTATACAGTAAATAAAAGAGTGTCTAATAAAATAATGAACAAGTTAATATTTTCACTTTGCTTATAAAACAATTATGGGGTCAGCTTTATTAGTACAAAAGCTTAATGGTAATACAAAAGAAAAATCATTAAATAAATTTATTTTTATGTCTAAATTAAACACTTTTATACTAGGTATGATGATAACTGCTAAATTTTATACTTGAGATGTGCTAACTACACTATGATATAACAAATTAAGATAAATAAAAACCAAAATTTACAAGATTTACAAAAAGAACTAGTATTCGCCAAGGGAAGCACAGAAAGATCAGATCCTGCAAAGATAAGGCAAAAACAGCTGCTAGAAATAATCCCAGGAAACTATATACTGCACCATCCTTAAGTGAACAACCAACACTTACAAAGATAAAAAAAAAGTTAATTCAATTTAATTATAAAATTTAAGCCACACCTTGATTTTCTCATATTTTCTACCTGAGTTGCAAATCTAATATTTACATAATATTTTAAGAATTAAAGGGTTATCTATTCATCAAGATAAGTATGGTAACAGTGAATGTGGTTTCACTGGATATGGAGTAAAATATTTTTATAGGCAGCAGGTTCATTGTTGTTTTGTTTGTTATTTGGTTTTTAGGAGCATTAGCAACTAAGGCCATATTGCTCCGGGAATATGCGGTGGTCATTCCCTGACCTTTCCGCACTTCCGTATTTGGTGGTGACAGGCTCGAACCCCGGTTTAATCAAGAAGCATGTGCTACGCACTGCTGCTCCTTCCCACCTGGCTACGGAGGTGCCTCAGGTTCACTGTGATAGCAGTGGTATTTAATGAGCAGTACATTTATTAGCACAGTACACAACAGGTTTTACCCTCAGAGAATACTGAAACAGACAATTCATAACAAATTTCACAAATTTTTGTTATCGTGTTAATTGTTAGTCAATACTGCCCAGTAAAAAAAACCACAAGCAGGTTATATACTTTATGTGTATACATCCATGCCTTGGTGCAGAGCTTTCCAAGTGGGTGATGTGACCTTTGGGGTGTCATGTTGTATCCCAAAGGGTGTTACCAAATTTTGGCTTTTAATATCAATATTGTTTTCAATATGACTTTCCATTGCATATACTGATATACCTAATTGATTAAAATACAATTATTGAAAAATAAATTAAAAATTTTCTTCACATACTTTGTACTCAGTGATGAGTGAGCTCTGGAGACATTTTCTTTAAAAGTAAATAACTGACAGTCAATTTCAGATGGCCTTGGTTAAGCTTATGCTTAGTAATGTAAATATCTCTCTCTCTCTCTCTCTCTCTCTCTCTCTCTCTCTCTCTCTCTGTCTGTCTCTCTCTGTCTGTCTCTCTCTCTCTCTGTCTCTCTCATCTATATGTTTTAACCAAAACAAAGGAAGTTGCATACCATTGCATTCTTTTTGGCATATGCATAATGTGTTGGCATCAAAAAACTTTGGAAAGTAAAGTACAGCACTACTTTAGTGCTGTACTTTACTGGATCACATCAATCAAACATTCCAATAACAAATGGATAATAAATTTACCAGTTTTTTTTGTTTTTTTTTTTACTGGTTCAAAGTTTGCTTTCTGAGTTCTAATGAAAATTGATGAATTTCTTAGCAAAATACTAAAGCTTCTATAAAGAGAATTGTTATCACTGATGGTAATTTTAAAAATTTTCTACCTGTTACTTTCACCAGTTTACCCATTGGCCATTGTAGATATCTTATATTTTCACTTTCTGAAATATCTTCTATAAACGTGGGTACTCAATTATTAATGATTTGTATATAGTATATTAACAATAATGGAATTTTTAGTACTGATTCTGAAAAGGGTATAAATTCACCCTAATCAATTATACATTATTAACCCTTTGCAGGCCGGCATTATTTTTGCTGTCTTCCCCATGCAGCCAGCTCTAACAAGCAAAAAAAAATGACTAGTACAAAAATTATTAATTTTCAAGTTTATAAGCTAATATATAAAACAGCATGACAAAACAGTTTAAAAGCTTTAATGTAATATTTCTGGAAAAATATTCCCAAAACCTTCCATCCAGGTAATTTACAATGTTTTTTTTTTTTTTTTTTTTTCTTTAGAGCCCCTACTTACCAGGAGAGGCTTAAGTTCTGCAAATTGCAGCAGCTGTAAACTAGGCACCTGCAAGGTGATCTGATTTAGGTGTATAAGGCCTTGAATGGGTTGAGCATGCTGAATTCTGATGGGATTCTTCCACTTGTTAAGATTACGAACCTAAGGGGGCATAAATTCAAATTGAGGAATGACAGATGTAGAATAGATGTGCAGAAATTTGCCTTTAGCCAGCGGGTGGTTAATTGCTGGAACAAACTTCCATCTGGCGTTGTGGAAGTTAATAGGTTAAACAAATTTAAGGAGGAACTGGACAAACATTTAGAGGGGATTGTTTTGTAAATTTTTTTTTTTTTTTGGCTGATGCTGCATAAGCTTTCTTGCATCACATGCCACTACTACTACTACTATTTTGAATTCGTTGTTTGTCCTTTTGTGAGTGGGCAGAGATGCAACATCCAAATATCTGTAGGAATCTATTCCTGCTAAATACATTCTTGAAAAATTTAATTCTGTCTGCCCATTCTTCAGACAAATATTTCTTTATATCAGTTTATACATTTAGTCCCATGTTGATAAGTCCAAAAAACTCCTTTAGTTCATTCAGTGAAACAAACCCAGTCACACTATGTAGAACAGTCAGAAATTATCTTATTTGTAAGTTTCCTAATTTTTCCCTCAGTTTCTTCAGAAAAGTCTAATAACAATTTCACCATCATAATGGCCTTTACTAAATCTTTATGGCATGTAACTTCACTCTAACATACTAAATACTTCACTCTAACAGAGAATATAGTTATTTTGTGCCTTCTACACTGAAAAAAAAATAATGCCACCTGCCATTAACAATTGAATATAAACATCAATAAATATGAACTTAGTTTTTCAGTTCATATATATGAAGTATAAATGGATGATAGTACAGCAGGAAAACAAATTGTACGATTGGAAACACTGCCAGTTTCCACATCAGACTTGAGGAGGCAAAAAAAAAAAAAAAAAAAAAAAAAAAAAACACTGCCTGTCATTAACTATTGAATATAAACATCAATTTAGCCTTTCAGATTGTTTATATGAAGTATAAATAGATGGCACTACAGTAATTGAGCCAGCACACCAAGAAAAATTCATAATTAGAAACACCAACAGTTTCACCAGTTGAGCCATTTGTACCTCGTGAATGGCACGCGCACACACACACACATTAACAACCGAATATTAACATAGATTTAGTTTTTCAGATTCTTTATATGAAGTATAAATAGATGCTAGTACAGTAGGAAAACAAATTTCATAATCAGAAATAGCAACATTCATGACAAATGACTGAAATAGGACTAAAAAAAAGGAACTGTGCCACCTGTGCTTAACAACTGAATATAAACATCAATAAACATAGATTTAGCTTTTCAGATGTTTATATGAAATGTAAATAGATGGTAGTACAATAATTGCATAAGCACACAAAATTTTGGGAAAACAAAATCCTTAATTGGAAACTATAAATGCTGATGGGTGTGTTGGACGTGACATTAGACCACAAAGGGTTAAAACTGTAGCTACAAATATTGCTCCAAATGTTATTCTCTTCTGAAACAGTAATAGCTCTGATTCAAATAATAACAAAATTATGAACAGCAGACAAAATATGATCTCAGGATACTTAATCTCTATTTGTGTCACCCTTTTTTAGTCATGCAACATCTTTTCAATCAAGTCTGTAGACAAACTTTACATAACGTCATAACCAGTAATGAGTAGAGTTCAAATCTGAGCTAATAAATGGCCACTTTATGTCAAAGACTGATATACCTTATTTATTCCATGGTTTCCTCTATTTAAAGTCCAACAGTGTATTGAAACAGAGTTATTCAAGGGATTTATTCCAATAGGCTACAAATGCACTTGTTGCAGTTACAAATGAAAGATACCAAAGTGAATGAACAGTGAGGTTAAGGGTTTAATTAACTAAATGAGGGGAAAAAAAGCATGGAATAGTTAGATTGCAAGATACTGAATTATATAAGTATTATAAGTATACATGTAGCAAAACACCGATTTGTAAGACAGGATTTGTAAGGATAGGAAAGCTGAGTATGAGAAATTACTAGCAAAAAAAAGCTAAAAAATGGATGCAAAGTTTTTTTTTTCATTCATGTATGAAAAGAAAAAAAAGAGAGAAAAAAAAAAGAGAAAAAAAAGAGAGAGAAAAAAAGAGAAAAAAAAGAAAAAAGAGAGAGAAAAAAAGAAAGAAAAAAGAGAAAAAAAAAAGAAAAAAAAACAGAAAGTGAATCAGACAGGCCCTTACTTGATCAAACTGAAAAAGTCAAGGAAAGTCCAGTAGAAGTGGCAGACAAATTGAATACGTACTTTTTAAAAAATCTTTACAGTTAAAAGATCATCCAATCCATAAGTTAAGAGTAACAAGGAGTCAGACTGCTGCAAATTAAGTGATATAGCAATCTCAAAGAAGACTATATGGAGAAAAATACAGAATCTGAGTGAGGGTAAAGCTCCAAGAGTAGACAGCATGCATCCTGCTACATTAAGAAAAGCAGCATGTGAGTGCAACATCCCACTGGGGATGTTAATGAGATTATCATTAGACTCTTGGATGGTATTCCTAGACCAAAGAAACATTGGTGTCTTCCCAATATAGAAAGAAGGTGCAAAAGACATAGGCAACTATAGGCCAGTGAGTTAGCATTAGCAAGGGCATATGATGCAAGAAAGCAAGCTTATATAGCATCAGCCAAAAAAAAAAAAACACACAAACACCCCCTTCTCATTTTACTCATCCACCTGCTCCAAATGTTTGTCTAGTTCTGCCTTAAATCTGTTTAAGCTATCAACTTCTACAATGGCAGATGGAAGTTTGTTCCAGCAATCAACCACCTGCTGGCTAAAGGCAAACTTCTGCACATCTATCCTACAACTGTCTTTCCTCAATTTGAATTTATGCCCTCTCAGGCGATTATTCTAGGCAAGAGGAAGAATCCCATCAGCATTGAGCATGCTCAAACCATTCAAGGCATTATACACATCAATCAGATCACCTTGCAGGTGCCTAGTCTCCAGACACTGTAATTTGCAAAACTTAAGCCTTTCTTCGTAAGAGCAACCCTTTGTTCCATTCACTAATCTTGTTGCCCTTCTCTGTACATGTTCCAACAATTCTACATCCTTCTTAAAATGAGGCCTCCAGACCTGTATACAGTACTCAAGGTGTGGCCTGACCATTTCCTTATACAAGGGGATAATCACCTCCTTATCCCTGCTAGAAAAATTCCTGTATATCATTGACAAGACACCATGGACTACTCTTGCAGACTGTCTGCACTGCTCAGAAAACTTCATATCTGCTTGCACAATTACCCCCAGGTCCTTCAGGTCCTTTTCACTCTCTACCTCTGTCAGTGTAGTACCACACAGTTGATACATTACTCTGGGGTTACTTCTTCCCATATGCAGTACTTTGCAAATGAAGTTTAGCATTTGTCAATGCTAAACTTCATTTGCCACCTCTCAGCCATCTGCTCAACTTTTCTAGATCCTGTTGCAGCAGCGTACTGTCATTAGTGTCATTAACAACCCTGCCGACCTTCGTATCATCTGCAAACTTGGACATTAAGCATGATATGCCATCATCAATATCATTAATGAATACAGAAAACAACAATGGACCCAACACTGAACCCTGGGGGACTCCACTAATAACATTAGTCCATGAAGAGCAGTCTCCATTGATTACCACTCTGTCTTCTCAAACTCAACCATCCCTTTATCCATAGCAGCAATTGCCTCCAGTGCCACACTGCTCCAATTTGTGCAGCAGTCTTCTATGTGCAACAGTATTAAAAGTCTTTCTAAGATCCATATGATATCAAAATTATTCTTTGCATCCAGTTCCTTTGTGACTACATCAGAGTTTGATTTCAGTGGTGGATAAGACCATGGTTAAGTATACAATACAGGTCCATCTTGATAACAACAGTATCCTTAATAGGTCAGAGCATGAGTTCATGAAGGGAAAGTGCAGCCTCACCAATCTAGTTAATTATCATGACAAAGTCATAAAACACTTGAATGCAAGAAACAACTTTGATATGTGGGCCCCGGTAGCCATGTTATAGCAAGAGCGCAAGGCTGTACTGAGCGGAGTGTGCGGGAATCGAGAGCAGCTATCAGTAGTTGTGGATTTCCTCGTCAGTATCTTGGGTTAGTCAGTCTCAAGCCAGGTGCTATTAGCAAGTCAAATCCAAGGATCCTGACTAGAAATGCATTCAAAATAAACTTTGACATTACTTACCTTTACTTCAGTAGTGCTTTCAATACAATTCCCCATGAAAGACTATTATATAAACTGGAGCAAAATTGGGTTTAATAGCAAAATCCTTTGTAGGATCAAGGGCTGGCTAAAAGACAGAAGAAATAGCATAGTCATAAATGGGGACATTCCTCAGGGTGAATCAGCAGCAAGTGGAGTCCCATTGGGAAAAGTGTTGAGGAGCTTCCGTTTCTTATCTTCCTTAATGATACTGATGAGAAACAGCAGGGAAGTTTTCAGTTTGTTAATGATTTAAAGGCAGGAAGGATAGTTAACAACCAGAACCATGCCATTTTGCTTCAAAATGACATAGACTGGTTGCACAAATGGTGTGAAAAATGGCAACCGAAATTTAATGCTTCTAAACATAAGCTTTTACATATAGGAAACAGAAATCCATGAATTACAAGCAAAGGGCAGTGGAGTTAAAAGTGGTTCAGAATGAAAAAGACTTGGAGTTGCAATTCAGTCAGACATAAAATTTTCCATACAGCTAGGAAGGCTCATTTTATTGATTTCTGAAAGAAATCAATAAAATGAGCAAGGGAGGTATATTTTAACTGGTAGAAAACAGAAGAACCAGGAAGCACAATTGTCCTTGAGGTTGTCACAGACATTCTCTCAGATGTGACAGACTAGTTGTACTTGCTACCTGGGAGTCTAAAACACTGATGGAACTGATATTCGGGTGACATTCAAGTCAAGTGGACCCAATTTCGGTGAAGTTCAGACAGTCTGTGATAGCCAAACCCTCTGCTTGCACCTTCACGATGGTGAAGATGCAAGCAGATGGCTGGTACAGTAAGCTTCCGGGGTGGTCACCCACAAGCATACTGTGGGTGACCACCCAGGTGTGAACCAACGTAAGCAGGGGTCAAGGTGTGGTATCCACACCACACAGAGGAATGCCGCCCCTCTGTGTTACCAGGCAATACTAGGTGGTAGATGACGCTCATCAACCAGTGCAATACCACCACCACTTTGCTTATTGGAGGCTTGAAGTGGTGGAACCCATGTTTAGTCTCCAGAGCTAAGTTCCGGTCAACCCTTCTCCATCTCTTCCATCATGCAGTATGACTTTTGAGGTTATGATGAACATCATGGCGAGATCCAATCTTCCTTACATTTCGAGGGTACAGCTCTAAAACAGTGTTCGCAGGCCTGCCACTAGTTAGTACACTGGACCGAACCTATTGGTTCGGTCCAGTGTACTAACTCCTAAACTCTTTAGGAGGCCTCCGGATCAGCTAATGTATAATCTTGCTACCTCGACTCTGCCAGATAGTGACTGGAGGGAGTCCGAGTAGTGTGTATGCAGGGGGAATTGTCGAGGCCACGTTATGTCAAGGATCTAGGTATATTCTTACCATGTGTATGTCATATCCAAACATTTCATTATTTCATACAGCATGTCCCCCCCAAATACTTTTTCTTACCATTGAATACACCATGAATTGTCAAACTAATAGAGCAAGCTGATCTGCAAAAAGATTTAAACCTCCCAAACACTTCCTAGTTCATTTCACAAATATACATGGTCTCAATTCTAATCTCAACGATGTCCATTTCCACTTGCAGTCTGCCAAACCCCATGTACTTTTTCTGACAGAATCTCAGTTATCAGTTGATTCAACTGCTACTCATCTCAGTTGCCCAAATTATTCACTGTATGATTCCTTTCACTTCAACTGTGGTACTTGTGCATATGTCCGTTCCGATATTCCAAGTAAGCGACTTGGCAATTTGGAATCTCCTCTTTTTGATCTTCTCTGGCTTCATCTGTTGTCTCTACCATTTCCCGAACTCCACTAATCACTTGGAGCTCTTTGACTTCCTCTCTTTGCAACTTGACTTTCTCCAGTCCAACTTTCCTAACAGTGAGGTAATTTTCCTTGGTGATTTTAATTTTCACAACTCCAGCTGGCTTCCAGTTTCTAGTCACGCCAACTCAACTGGTCGAGATGCCGAGACTTTTGCAATTACTAATGACCTCGCACAGATTGTTCATTTATCTACAAGAATACCGGACAAGCCTAACCATACAGACAACACGCTTGATCTTTTTCTCACAAACAACCCTTCTAAGTACACGGTTGAAGTGAGTGGTCCTTTAGGCACCTCAGATCACAACTTGGTGATTGTCTCTTCTACAATGGAGTCTTTATCTCGTGGCTATTCCCAACCTTGTATAGTTTGGCATTACAAGAATGCAAAATGGGATGACATGCGAGATTTCTTTTCTTCTTTCCTTGGTCGGATTAATGTTTCAAAACTTCTGATGTCAACGTTTGCTCAGATCGTGTTAGTGAAATTATTCTTGTAGGAATGGAATCCTTTATTCCACACTCCACTTTAAAATCTCATCTGTTATCTAAACCTTGGTTTTCCAATAAATGTGCTAAGGCTGTTCAAGGACAATAAATGTGCTAAGGCTTTTCTGCCTACACCAAAGCTCGCAACAATTGTAAAGCACTTATTAATCAGTCCAGTCTAGATTTTGAACAGGCTAAGAGTAGAAAACTTGCTTCTTGCCCTAATGGTAGCCGAGCATTCTGGTCACTTGCCAAAGCTACTGGCTGCAAATTTTTCCAATCTCTGCTCCCACCTCTGTCAAAACCAGATGGTTCTGTTGTCACTTCAGCCAAGGATAAAGCTGACCTTGCTAGCATCCCATTTTTCTTCCAACTCCTGTATTAATGATCTTGGTAAAAGACCTCCCACCATTCCCAACATGCTCCATTCAATGCCTCCTGTGGTCTTCCGTCAAAAGGATGTCAGAAGGAATTTGACTAATCTCGATGCTAAGAAAGCTCCAGGTCCTGATGGTAATTCTCCACTTGTTCTCAAAACCTGTACTCCTGAACTAACTCCTGTTCTTTGCCACCTTTTTTCACTTTCATATTCCAAAGGTGTTTTTCCCTTCTTCTTGGAAATTTGCTCATATCCAGCCAGTTCCTTAAAAGGGTAACAAATCCCTCCCATCTAATTACTTCTACTCTTTCTAAAGTAATGGAGAAATCAATTAACCGCCAACTCTTGAACTACCTAGAAACCTGCCGTCTGATCAACGATTGCCTGTATGGATTCCGTCAATGTCGATCCACTGGTGATATTCTGGCTTATGTTACCCATTTATGGACAAATTCAATGGAATTTGTCCATAAATGGAAAATTCAATGGAAAAGTTCAGTGAAACACAAGCAGTTGCTCTTGACATCTCAAAGGCTTTCGATTGTGTTTGGCATAAAGGTCTTCTAAACAAGCTTCCATCTTATGGTTTGCCATTTTTTGTAATTAGTTATCCAGTTTTCTTTCTGATTCCTCACTGAGGGTGATGGTAGATGGCTCTGTCTTCTAACTTC
Source organism: Mastigoproctus giganteus (assembly GCF_048544385.1). NCBI lineage: Eukaryota > Metazoa > Arthropoda > Arachnida > Uropygi > Thelyphonidae > Mastigoproctus > Mastigoproctus giganteus. The sequence continues at coordinate 69,154,894 of NC_143588.1, read as the reverse complement.
TCCACTAATGCTGGTGTTCCCCAAGGTTCAGTTCTTTCCCCTACTCTTTTCCTCTCATATATTAATGACATTCTTCCATTGACTGGAAATCCTATCCACAGTTTTGCCGATGATAGCACATTGCATTCCACTTTCCATTTTGAGAAACCTTGCCCTGCTCAATCAGCTTCAACTTCTCGAATATCCACTACCAATTCTTTAAATGCCAATCTCCAGATAATTTTCTAGTGGGGCAAAGGCAACTTAATTTATTTCAATCCTTCTAAAACTCATTCTTGTCTTATATCTCGCAAAAAGGATTCTTCTGCTCCTATGCTTATCTTTGGTGACACTCCGATTTCTAGACAAAATGATATCTCTTTTGGGGTTTACCCTGACTTCTAATCTCTCTTGGTACACACACACACACATTACAAATATTGCTTCCTCTGCATCTAAAAAACCTTGGTTTTGTCTTCTTTCAAACAGCTGTTCACTCTGTACAAATCGCAAATCTGCCCTACCATGGAATATTGTTCCCACATCTGGGACAGTGCCCCCAAAACCTCTCTCAGGCTTCTAGATTCTATTCAGAAGAAGGCAGTTAGGTTAATTAATGACTCCTCTCTAACAGAGTCTCTCCACTCTGTCTCATAGATGTACTGTTTCTGCTGCATGCCTTTTCTACAGATACTTCCATTGGCACTGTTCTTTTGAATTGGCTTCTATAATTCCCACTCTCTCTTTCAAAACAGTCCAAACACATTCCGCCATCAGCCAACATCCATTTACTGTCCAACTTCAAACTCACAGAACCAACTTTTCATCTTCCTTGTTTATTCATTCAACTGCCGTTTTTTGGAACAACCTTCCTTTATACGTATTTTCTGAAAATTACAGTCTACAGAAGTTCAAGTCTAATGTCAACAAATATCTTCTTTCATCTTCTCAACTTCCAACCCAAGCACAGTACTAAATACTATAGTTTCTAATACCTCTTGTGTTTGATGGGGTTGGCGTGAATGATAGATTTTTTTTTTTTTTTTTTTGGCAGGTGCAGAAAAAGCCTGCTTCCTTGCATCATTTAGCCATTATAATACTACATATCGTATCACTGTTCACTCACAAATATATTAACAAAGCATCGATTAACAATTTATTTTTCATTATGAAAGTGAATGTGAAAATGCACCATGCTGTTCCCTTCTTGTCATATAATGGTTTGGGTGCTATTGTTGTCTGTTTTGTTCAGTCTACATAAACATAGTAAACAGTTTGCCAACACACAGATATGTGAAATTTAGATCAACTTCATGATAAGATGGAGAAGAAGGGGGGGGGGGCCTTGAACTGCTTTTAACCTATAAGGATTCGGTTTCAGGATCTTTATTATTATTTTTCATACTAGATATTTTAACCTTTGGTATTTGTAAACTTCTGAACACCTCTCTTTCACTGCATTCTTTTAAGGGTAAAGTTCAGAATAATTTTTATAATCTGGTTTATCTCAGCAATGATTTCTACCTACATCAATGGGCAGTCTTTTGTATTTTTTTCAGTTACACATTAAGTCTGTTAAAATATCAATATCAGTACCTTCAAGGATTGAACTGAATGAGACCCTTAACTTTACTTTACTTCATACTCAGCTGTCTCTTCTGCATATTTTGAAGGCAACCATAGCATTATTACAATTTCAGTAATAACAATGGACAAGAGAAATACACTGTTCCAAAGAGATCATCACTTTGCCAACTACAAATTCTGCTGTTTTACCTACCGTTCCTTATACAGGGTGTCTCAAAAATACACAGCATAACTTCAGGGATGAGTTCCTCATATGTAGACAATAAAAATATTTATATCAACATAGTTCCGGAAATGCTTGGTTCCCGAGTTATTAACCGGAATGTCTTATCTCCCGCAGGTGATTTCCTTCATCACAAGGTACTGACAGAATCTGGTGGTTTTCAATTCCGACCACGTACTCAAATCAGGGGCAAGCGGATATGCACTTTATGTACAATTTGGCGGACAGCAATGCTCTGGAGGCTCGTTGTTTGTACCATGAAAGGTTCCCAGAACGAAGATGTCCAGACAGGAAAACGTTTGAAGGTATCCATCGCTACCTTTGTGAACATGGGACCTTTACACCTCATGCTGCCGACAGAGGACGACCAAGATCTACAACTTCTGAAGTAGAGGAGGAGATTTTGGATGTTGTGCATGCCACTCCTGGAATCAACACATGCAGAATAGCAATGCAACTGACTGTTCAACGTTTGACTATTTGGAGAGTGTTGTGAGAACAACAACTGTATTCTTGCCATCTGCAACAGGTACAGGCCTTGTCACCAGCAGATTACCTTGCGTGAGTAATGTTCTGCCAGTGGTTCTTGCAGCAGTGTGGTACAACTCCTCACTTTCCTGCCTTAGTGATATTCACAGATGAAGCACAGTTCACACGAGACGAAATTCAACTTTCACAATCAGCACGTATGGGCTGAGGAAAACCCACATGCAATTCTTCCAGCACATCACCAACAGCGGTTCAGCCTCAACATCTCTAGGCCAGTGTTTTTGGTGATGTTATTTGGGCCCCATATACTTCCAAACAAACTCACAGGGCAGGCATACAGAAACTTTCTGGAAAACAACATGCCTGATTTCTTGGACGACATGCTACTGATCATTCGTCAACAAGCACACTTCATGCACGATGGAGCTTCCGCACATTTCAGCCACCTAGCCCGCAATTACCTGAATCGAAGGTTTCCTGGTCGGTGGATGGGTAGAGGTGGACCAACTGCCTGGCCTCCACGCTCACTGATTTAAACCCACTAGATTTCTTCTTGTGGGGCAATTTAAAGTCATTGGTGTATTTGACTGCAGTAGCTGATGTGGAAACTCTCCGCAATCTAATTGTGGCAGGTTGTGAGACAATACGAAACATGCCAGGAATTTGGCATCGTCTTCGCGAGTCCATGAGACGTCGATGTGAGGCCTGTATTCAGGCAGAAGGTGGACATTTTGAACAATTACTATAAGGTGATGTGAACAGTTAAGTGTCGTAGACAGACCTTCAAAACTCAGAAACCAAGTATTTCCGGAACTATGTTGATATAAAATATTTTTATTGTCTTCATATGAGGAACGCATTCCTCAAATTATGCCATGTATTTTTGAGACACCCTGTATAAAGCTGAGAGAGATTTTGTGGGCAACGCCCCAGATGTGGGAACAATATTCCATGGTAGGATGAATTTGTGATTTCTACAGAGTGAACAGCTGCTTAAAAGAAAAGTAACCCCTACAGCGAAAGAATGTGGGGCCATTTAAAGTCATTGGTTTATTCGACTCCGGTAGCTGATGTGGAAACTCTCCGCAATCGAATTGTGGCAGGTTGTGAAACAATACGAAACATACCAGAAATTTGGCATCGTCTTCACGAGTCCATGAGACGTCGATGTGAGGCCTGTATTCAGGCAGAAGGTGGACATTTTGAACAATTACTATAAGGTGATGTGAACAGTTAAGTGTCATACACAGACCTTCAAAACTCGGAAACCAAGTATTTCCGGAACTATGTTGATATTAAATATTTTTATTGTCTTCATATGAGGAACGCATTCCTGAAGTTATGGCGTGTATTTTTGAGACACCCTGTATACACATCATAGTATATGATGTTTGCTTTGATGAAGTGTTTTTAGAAATATATGTACTGGTTAATTTGCATAACACTGATCAGTGTGTTAATTATTTCCATATTTTTCTTTTCCTTTGAAGCGATGCAATAAAGCTTGACTTGTCTCTGTTATATAGATTAATACATTTATTAAATGTTGTATGAATGACACATGGGATATTCCAAATCATTAAATCAGAATTACAGCTGGTTGTAATTGACAATTAACTTCATTTAAGTGTTTGAGCTTAATTGGATACGAAGCAAATTTTCTATTATGCTTAATGACTAATGAATAAATGAAATAGGTTTTACCACTCTGACAGAATTGCCCTAGCAATGACAATGTTTCAAACTCAACTTTAGAGTTCACTATCAAGTCTTGAAAAAAAAAAGCACCTGCTATGTCTTGTAAAGACACAGTAGATGATTTTTGAGGACTCAGTAATGAACCCCAAAGTTGAGTTCAAAACATTGTTGTTAGAGCAAAACTGTCAAAGTGATTAGACAGGCATGCCTACTTCATTTACTCATTAAGTATAATAGAAATTTTTCAGTATCTGATAAATCTTACAATTTAAACTCAAATCTTATGTGCAGCTGTCTCCATAGCCAAGTGGTCAGGAGCCGGAGTGCAATAGCACACGCTGCAATAGCACACGCTCTTTGAGTAGACAGGGGTTCAAGCCCCGACTGCTAAATACGGTTGATCTGCCAACCTGCACTGGAACGTGGCAGATTATGGTCCATTCCCTCAACATGAATCATTGAGGAGGCTTCCATCCTGCAGTGGGTTGATAATGGCTGCAGTTTTTTTTTTAATGTGTTTATGTTAAAACAGTTACTGACAGTGATTTTTTTATTCATCATGCTATTTCTTTTCTTTGCAGTTTTGCAAGCTTCAAATTTTTCATACCAACAACTGTAGAGAAAGGTTTGGTGGTTTGGTTGGCAACACTGATTCCTCTGTAGCTGATATGAAGAAAATAGCAGTAAACAGCACTGAGCAAAGAGTATTTATTTTTAAGGAATACTACAAAAGTGGGAATTCATTGGTTTCTGCTCAAAGAAGGTACTGACAATACTTCAACATGGATAGTGGTTCAATAAAACAAACAGCATTGAGGTTAGTAGATGAATTTAAGAGAAGAGGCATTATTTTAAAAAAAGGAAAGGTTATGCAGGTAAACTGTCATTAAGAGCACCAGAGAGGGTTGATGATATTTGGAAAATCTTGCTGCAAATCCCAAGGAAAAGTTGTGTAAACAACAAATGAGGATTCTTACAGCATGGTAAGAATCCTCATTTAGAGACAATCTTGTGCTTTTTTTTTGTATGGCCGTGATACTGACATGGATTCAACAGACAGTATGAGGCCCCATACTACAGGAGTCATCCTGGATGAAATTTTTGACAACAAAGTTTTTTCCAACCTTGAGGTATATGGCAAAAGACTGGTGGGGTCCCCAATGTTGCCTGATCTAAACCCATGTGCTTTTTATCTCTGGAGTTATCTCAAAGAGAGGATGTTTCAAAAGAATTCACAAAATCATTCCTGCACTAAAAAAAGGAACTGAAAGTAAAATTTTTTCAATGTGTCATGGGAAAAGTTGGAGTGTGTTCTTCACAACTTCACTCCAGCTGCAACTTATTATTGATAAACGTGGAGGACACACTGAGCATGTTATGGTAAAAATTTCCCAGTTTTCTGTTTCTAAACAATGTTTAGCAAAGGTAAAGAAAGCCAACATGAGAACCACTGCAAACTTGCTGGACAAACTGGTTTGCCACTAAAGCAGTTTCTCCCTGCATTCTTGGTAAACAGACAATGTGTTATTGGTAGCGGCAGTAGAAGTCGAGAAGAATATACTGATTGACATGTATGTGTGACAGAAAATAACATCATAAGTGTTAAGTGATTGATTGACATTATAATACGTATTATATATAAAATATTATTAGTATAAAATACAGTAAGTAGATGTTTATGCATAGAAATAAACTAATGAAAATACGGTCCACCCTGGGAGCAATATACGTTGTGAACGAAGGGGGAAAGAAAGGAACCAGAAAAAATAATTGTAACGATTGAAAAGTAAACCAAATGAATTTTTTGAAGAAAGACCAAGGTGGAGATAGCACTACAGAGTCTTTCACAATTTTTGTGTCTTCATCAGAGGTCATCCACCAAAATCATGAAAAAGACAGCAATGCTCTTACTTCTGTATGTCAAAGTACACGTGCGAAAGTCCACGTGGTAATATCAATTTTGAATAAAATTATACCAAGTTTGCAATTACATAATGTGTTAATAAGGTATTACAGAAGTAAGAGCATTGCTGTCTTTTTCATGATTTTGGTGGATGACCTCTGATGAAGACACAAAAATTGTGAAAGACTCTGCAGTGCTAGATCCACCTTGGTCGTTTCTTCAAAAAATTCATTTGGTTTACTTTTCAATCGTTACAATTATTTTTTCCGGTTCCTTTCTTCCCCCCCTTCGTTCACAACGTATATCACTCCCAGGGTACACCGTATTTTCATTAGTTTATTTCTATGCATAAACATCTACTTACTGTATTTTATACTAATAATATTTTATATATACATTATGGCTGTAGGGTACTTTTGCAATAGCAGTGACCCTGATCTATAATTCATGTTATTGTAATTCAGTCTTATCTAATCTAATTCTTAATTTTCTTCCCCCTATAGCATATAACTTCTCTATTGCATTATTCTTGATGATTATATATATATATATATAGATAAAGAATCTTTCTTTCTTTTCCTATTATTTTCTAACCTAACATTTAAGGTCAGGTTATGAAATGTAACAAAAAATAAAGAAACCTTTTCTTATTTTTCTAACTTAGTGTTTAAGGTTAAGTTAGGAAACCAAACGTAGAAGAAATCAGTAATATGGTTTTTTTTTAATAGCGAAAATGCTCATGAATTCCAATAATCTGCTTTTAATAATGAGAAAAACTAATCATTACATCGTCTGTCACACCTGCGTGTTAATCAATACATCGGTCTTGACTTCTACTGCTACTACCAATAATATGCACCATCTATTTACTGAGAATACAGGGAAAAACTGCGGTAGCAGCAAATCAGTTTGTCCGGTAAGTTCCCGAAGTTTGCTGTAGTTCTTGTGTTGGCTTTCTTTACCTTAGCCCAATGTTTTATATATTAGAAAATAATAAAAATGTATGATGAATAAAAACTACCTGTATTTTAACACTGTCATCTATGACCTTATTGCTATCTATAAATAATGGTAACCTAGCACTTCACTGACCTTTCATCAAAAACTGGATTACAAGTATTTTTGCATACTTGTGTCTTCTGTTTACCATCTTTTGAACGACCTGGCAGCAAATGAATCTTCACATATGGATCAGGAACTTCATCACCATCTTTATACGGTAAATTTCTATGTATACAGAGAAAAATGTACTTTTAAAACTAAGCAAAATGTTTATAATGATATTTATGTGTGTGTATATAATGTATTTTGATTACTATATAGTTACACAAATAATTAAAACCCTTTTTATTCATAGCCTTTTAATAAGTATCACCACTATTTATATAAGATAGGATCAAAGAGCTCCAGGGCTAAATTTTTATTTAAAGTAGTATAATATTTACATATGATTACACATTTAATTTTTTAAAATAATAATCTCCATCTTGGTCGTTACTTCATAAATTCATTTGGTTTATTTTTCTATCGTTACAATTATTTTTCCGGTTCTTTCTTCCCCCCCTTCGTTCACATCGTATATCGCTCCCAGGGTACACCGTATTTTCATTAGTTTACTTCTATGCATAAACTTCTATATATATATATATTTAGTCAATAGTATGAAACCCAGTTTATTAGACACTGGTAGTACCATGATTTGCTTATCAGCTACAGGGACTACAGTATTAAATTCAATATATATTTATCAATTCATATACTATATATTAGTCAACTAAAGAAAACCTAAAAATAGTCATATCTATGGGAAAATAGGGGTACTTTCACAGAGCATAGCCTTATATTTATATAGCTTATTAACAACATAACACAACAAATTGGAATAAAATGCTGTATGGGTATCACAGCATAAATTACAGCCCAGACTTAAACAAGACTACGCAGGACCCGACTATTCCTGAAATTGGTCAATTAGCATGCAATGCTGCCACACCTCCAGTGAATAATTTGAAACCCAAAAGGTCCCAAAGATATTAAATTCTTTTCATACACTGAAGACCATATCAAAAGGTACACTATCAGAGTCTACTTAAATTCAAAAAATGCAACATTAAACTATGTAAAACATGCCCATACATGCACAGCCAGCACTTACAAAGCACTGATAATACACCTATATTTTGCATACAAAAGGCATTATATACCTCATTACATTAGAAAATGTAATGCACAAGGCATTTCATTTTCATTTTCTTATGGGTTTAGGTAATTAACTATATAATATCAGTGTAGATACACCATAAAAAAAAGGTAAACTGCAACCATTATCAACCCACTGCAGGATGGAAGCCTCCTCAACAATTCACGTTGAGGGAAATGGACCATAATCTGCCACGCTGGTCCAGTGCGGGTTGGCAGATCGACCGTATTTAGCAGTCAGGGGCTTGAACCCTGGTCTACTCAAGGAGCGTGTGCTACTGCACTCCCGCTCCTGACCACTGGGCTATGGAAATAGTTTACCCATAAATTTGAACTACGTATGTAGTGTAAAGGCATCGTTTTAATTGTATCTCATATCGTAGATGCCTTCAGCTATCTCGTTGTGAAGGCACCCACAATATGAGATACAATTAAAACGATGCCCTTACACTACATACATAGTTCAAATTTATGGGTAAACTATGGTGTACCTACACTGATATTATATAGTTAATTACCTAAACCCATAAGAAATTATGCCTTGTGCATTTCATTTTCTAATACATTATTACCTATACCATTCGTCATCTCTCATATTGTGGAAATAACTTCGCAACTGTGATGGCACGTTCACGTTGCATTACCTGCCCACCCACTGATGATGAAGCCCACTAGCTTTGAAACGATCGTCTGGGTGGTGGTATCCGCTGAAAATAAATAATAGTAGTCATCTCTACTAGAGAAGCATTATTTATTTGAAGTAGTTCAATCCAGCTATCTTGTTGTGAAGGCACCCACAATATGAGATACAATTAAAACGATGCCTTTACACTACATACGTAGTTCAAATTTATGGACAAACTATGATGTATCTACACTGATATTATATAGTTAGATACCTCATTACATGTAAAGAATGTGGCATCCAATATATAGGGAAAACTAGTACAGAATTACACATAAGGCTAAATCTACACCGATCACAACAGCTCCTATACTACAGACACACCAATTAAATAGAACTCAGACACTCTCAAAAGCATAAATTTACCAATTTTACCATTAGCCATCCTTGCTATCATGGAAAACCCTGTTAAAAGGGTAGTATTGGAATACCTGTTTATTCTACAATATAAATCACTCTATCCATATAAATTGAATAATAGATTCAATGGCAGAAACTTCATCTACACTAGCCCCAAGAAGTGTACACCATTTTTAAACTAACTGAAGCCATTCACACTAATGAATTGAAAAATTTCAATGTTAAGCAAGAATACAACAGCCAATGCAGGAATAGGCCCCAAGATCTTAACAATTTTGAAAAACTTCTGACAGTATGGGACAGGGATCCTATTAATGTGAAAACCATACACAACACACTGTTTGCCCTGAAAATTAGCAAACTAAAAGCCTTAAGCAAGATATACCAAAAATGCACTATCAAGAACATACAACTTACACATACTATAGAAGATATTTTTAAAATAAGAATCAGTATTGGCTACTCTGCAAGTACAACAAAAGAATACTGCATAATTAAATTTCTAAATCATGTATTCGATTTAGTTAATCTCAGAGAAATCATGAATAAAACTAAAGCATCATCATCATCATCAGCCATTTTCAATCCACTGCAGGATGAAGGCCTCTCCAGCAACTTTCCAGTTCCTTCTGTTTTGAGCACTGGCCATCCATTTACTACTCAAAAACTCATGAATTTCATCTATCCATCTCCGCCTTTGTCTTCCAGGTTTTCTTCTAGCTCCTCTTGGGTACCATTCTGTTATTTTCTTAGTCCATCTGTCATCATGTCTTCGAGCTATGTGTCCTGCCCAAGACCATTTTAATTCTTTAGCTTTGATAAGAATGTCCTTTACTTGAGTTTGCTGCCTAATCCATGTGTTTCTCTTCTTATCTAACAGTCTGATTCCCAATATAATTCGTTCCATTCTTCGCTGTGTAGTTCTCAGCTTCTCTTCCATTCTTTTGGTGAGTGTCCAAGTTTCACTTCCATAAGTCATGGTGGGGAGTATACATTGATTCATTATTTTACGTTTCAGACAAACTGGGATATTGCTCTTCAGTATGTGACTATATTTCCTGAATGCTATCCATCCAAAATTTATTCTTCTCTTGACTTCCAGCCATTTATCATTATTACAGCTAATAACTTGTCCCAGATAAGTATATGACTCCACTTTTCAATTACTGCTCCTTCAATCATTATTTCCCTTTCTGTGGCATACTTGTTCATCATTACTTTTGTTTTAGCCATATTCATCTTTAGTCCAAAATCCTTACTAACTGTGCATAACTGATTAAGATTTTCCTCTAATTCTTTGGGATTGTGGCTTATGACCACAATGTCATCTGCAAATCGTAAATGGTTTAGGTACTCTCCGTTCACATTGACTCCTTTCTGTGACCAGTCTAATCTTCTGAAAGCTTCCTCAAGGGCAGCAGTAAACAGCTTCGGAGATATTGTGTCTCCTTGTCGAACTCCTTTCTCGATTTTAAATTTGCTACTGTCTTTGTCTAGTCTAATAAAGGATGTAGCACTCTCATATATTTTCTTCAAAATCATAATATATGGAGTATCTATGCCTTGTCTTTCCAGTGCCCGAAACATTGCCTTATGCTGTATGGAGTCAAATGCCTTTTCATAATCCACAATTGCCAGGCATAATGGTGTTTTATATTCATTTGCTTTCTCCATTAGCTGTGATATTACATGAAGGTGATCCATAGTTGAGAATCCTGTCCTAAAGCCAGCTTGCTCTTTCAGTTGATTCTCATCAAGTATTCTTTCTAATCTGTTAGTAATGACCCTTGTGAACAACTTGTAGATATGGGATAACAAGCTAATTGGTCTATAATTTCCAATTTCTGATTTATCTCCTTTCTTATGCAGCAAAACTATGATTGCATTATTCCACTGCTTAGGCATCACACCTTTTCTAATGCACTTTGTGAAGAGCCTTGCCAGTTTTTGTGTTATGTCTCTTCCTCCCAATTTTAACAACTCTACAGTAACTTCATCTTCCCCCGGGGCTTTCCGATTCTTCATTTTCTTCAATGCATGTTCTACCTCATCAGGAAGAATATCGGGTATGTCGTATGTGTTGCTACTTTGCAATCCATCTTCCCCACTGCTGGTATCATTCCCTCGCTCCTTGTATAATTCTCTATAGTAGTCTTCTGCTATTTGAATTATGCCTTCTCTGCTGTTTATAAGTACACCATCGCTATTCTTCAGTTTCAGTATCATTTGTCTTTCTGTATTACTGCTCATGGCTGCTGATTTAAATCCTTTGTTTTCCCTTAATGCTTGTTCTACTTTTCTTGTGTTAAATCTTCTTATGTCCTCTCTGAGTCTCTTTCTAATGGCTTTGCATAACTCAGTATACTCAATTTTCTCCCTGTCAGTGTTTTTCTTGCTCTTCATTTGTCGTCTTTGGTTCATCATGACAAGTGTTTCTTGACTAATTTTTTCTTCTTTGGATTTCTGTTTCCCTATAGGTTTCTTGGGCTTTATCACTTTCAGAAAGTTGTAATATTCCTCGTCGATATCTTGGTCCTGAGCAGTCTGCAGAAGCTCAAACTTGTTCTTAAGTTCCAGTACATACTGCTTTTTCTCCTCTTATGTTATATCAAAGACCTTTGTATTATTTACTCGAGTCAGTTTTTTCCTTTCCTTTCCTACATCTATATCAAGTGTACATCTTACCATTCTATGATCACTTCCAACATTTACCTTATTCAGGACGGTAACATCCTTCACAATATATCTTCTGTTAGTGAGGATGAAGTCGATTTCATTAGTTGTTATCCATTTGGACTCTTCCATGTCCACTTCCTGTTCACCCTTTTCTTGAAAAAAGTGTTCATTACTGACATTCCTTGAGATTCTGCAAATTCCACAAGTCTTTCACCTCTTTTATTTCTTTCACCAATTCCAAAATTTCCTATAGTTCCTCTTTCTGAGCTGTTTTGCCTTTTTCCAACCTTAGCATTGAAGTCCCCCATGATAATAGTGTAGTGGGTTTTCTGCTCATCTACAAGACTCTCAATTTCAGTGTACATTTCTTCAACCTCTTCATCATCATGGCTCGATGTTGGTGCATAAATCATTATAATCTTTAGCTTGTACCTCTTAGAAATCTTGAGTATTAGTCTTGACACCCTTGGTGATGTACTTTTGAATTCCAAAATGTTGTTTTTAAAATCTTTATGGACCAGAAACCCAACTCCACCTTCACTCCTTTCACTGTTTCCATTGGTGTACAGCAGATTTCCACTTGATAAACTTATAAGTGATTCATTTCTTCTTCTTGTTTCAGCCAAACCGATGATATTCCAATTCACATTTTCTAATTCCTTTTCCAGTTCTAATATCCTGTCTTCACCGATGAGTGATCGTACGTTATAACAGGCCAAGTTCAATTTCCGTGCATGGCAGCCTGGTCGTACCCAGAGATTCTTAGCACCCTCTGCTTCCACTCTGATCCTCTCGCTGCCGTAAGAGGGAGAGTGAAAGCTGCTGGGGACTGAGGGCCATTTGTATTGTTGTGTTCTCATTGCTGGAGGGTTTGGTCTTTTCCTCTTCACGCTGACCAGGCGTCTTGAAGAGAACCACTCTACACGTTCGTTGCCACCTAAGTGACGTAACAGGGCTTACCATCGAGAAGGTGTGCATGAGTGGATTTTAGGGAGGCAGGCCAACCGGACTTCTCCTAAATCTTCTGTAATAGAGAGATATTGGATCCATCAGTGTTTTAGGCTGAGTGTCTGATAACACACAGGATACCTGTTCCCCTCTAAGCCCCCTAAACTAAAGCATACCTACCCATAAAAAACATCAGCATAGAAATCAGACATAGATACAAGCCCATTGGGATGACTATATGTAACTGCAAAAACACCATAGCTAACATGAACTCCACAGATCTACCCTGTTACTGCCACGATAACAAATATAAAAATTTCTTAAATCCACATTACAAACACAATTACAGGCGACATTAATATCATTAAGGACAGTACCCTACAAGAGATTATGAGCAACGGTACCAAATTCAGACCCAACTCCCAAACCAACATAAAAAACATTCACAACTCTACAACATTCTAAAACATTCACAACACAGACCTTCTTCAATTTGCCTTCAAAACAGCCTACAAATACAATACCCCCAGTGGAAGCATTTCAAAGCTGGATAATTACTGCCAAGGAACTAATCTTGGTGAGATTCAGATAAATTATACAACACCAATGTTGCTTCAAACAATACAACCAAACAAGAAATAATAATAAAATTAAGGACCTGCAAAATAAATTCGTCATCACAAGTACTGACATAGCCAATAACAATTTCAGCATTATTTGTAAAAAATTCTACATATATACACTTAAAAAGGAAATGGACCAAAGTGATACATATAAGATGGTTAAAGCCACCCCCAGCTCCATTACCAAAAAACTTATAGCAATGCACAAAAAAATTAAAATAGATAACAATAGATATCCTTTCGTATATTGGATTCCTAAATTCCACAAAGGCCCTACTGGAATAAGGTTTGTCACCACCTGCAGAAACAGCTACATAAAATCATCCAGTAATATTATGGAGGCCAAACTAAATATTATAACCAACAAACTCACTAATCCAAAATTTATCACCAATAATAGGAAGTATATATATTATATATCAAAAACAATAACATCAACAAATTATACTCGTACAATTTCAAAATCATTTTCAGCAGTATCTCACACAAAAATTAAAAAAAAATACTTTTAAACTATTACGAAGAATTTCAAAAAGAATTAGGCTGTAATAAACAATACTGGCTAGACCTTATTAATCTAAGCATCAAGAACAGCTACATACTTATGGGTGATTGTATCCATGTGCAAAATAGGGGTGTGGCTATGGGGGCCAGTAGTTTATGCTCCATAGCCAATCTCTATTTGCACTTCTATGAAAACAAAATCAAAGACCAAATTCATTTCTACAGATACATTCACGATGTCCTAGTTTCAATTTCGACAGTACAGCCAAGGAAATTTATCCTGAAGACCTAACCTTAGAATGCACCAACCCGGAAAGCAACCTACAGGCATTCTATCTCAATAGCCAAATCATGATTTCCAATAACCAAGTTTACATCAGACACTACAAGAGAAACCATTTTCACTTCGCAGCTATAAAACTTACCCACTGGGAGACCAATTTTGCAAAACATATACATGGCAATGCCATTAGAAACCAGACTAACAGAACATTACACATTTGTAATAATCCAGATAACCTGACTGAAGCATTAATAAAACTGAAAGATATACTCACAAAGAATAATATACCAGTCAATTACATCAGGCAGGCATCATATTAAAGCTGCCGTACATCACCCCAATGGCAACCCTAATAGTTATTGAAAAAATTTACTCATACCCATTTAGAAACAGATTTGCAATCGCACCATAAGGATTATTAAGACCCATTATTACACTGAGTCACAAAGGGTCTATCCATAATTTACCGGATAGACTGATAATCAGACCTATTTAAAAGGTTATAGACAATATACAACCCAAATTTGGTCCCTGGGTTTATTGCGCTCAGATAAGGCTCGTCGGCTGACTGCACTGTAACCGGGATGTCCAAATTTAACCCCCCTAACAAAAGACATAAGAATTCCTCAGACATTGGAATCCTACAATATACCTTAAATCCTTTATATGATTAATACATAGTTTAACCCCACCAGCACATGCATAACACATGTTATATTAACCATACAGTTTTCTATAGTATATCACCAACATGGCATAAATCACGGTACCACAAGGTGCTGTACATATGTAAACAGTTATCCCCCGGGCATACACGAGTTCGTTATGCCTTAGAAAAGCTATACTGGCTCATGTCCAGAGGATAAATATTTTTTACATGTTCTACTTTTTTATTACATTAACACGCTTCTCATATAAGATCTAAATAATGTGAGCTCATATAGGTTCATTCTGCCTTCACAGACTATACCTGCTATATTATTAAAATATAAATTTACATTCTCCAACAATTAGAGCTATAGTAAAGGCATAGGGATTATTGCCCACAGCAAACGCCACAAATCATGAAGGGTGTGGCTGTGCACTAAATTTAATTTCAGCGCACATAAAACTACCCGAATTAGACCGCCTTTTCAGACCGACCACCACAAGACATGCAGGAGGTAAGACCCTATATTCATTTTAACTGATACGTACCCATTGGGCATTGAATCTCCAATCCCAGTTTGCTGAATCAAATAGTGTTAACTGAAATAAACTTATATTATATCCAAATCGTAATTACCATTCATAATTATTTACCAGAATATTACCTAAGTGTTAAACCCTGGCAAAATTGGTATAGGGACGACAGAAACGAGTATGTATGAGACATTCTTTTAAATTGGCTATCAGTCTGCTCAAAGCCCTTGATGAAGTAGCAGACAGATGACTAAGTGGAAGAATATTATTTTCACCACCTTTCTAATTTCAATTTTTGCTCTGTTAACTTCTATTTATCATTTCTTACTTTTATTAACTTTCGCCTTTAATCATAGGCTATCCAGACTAGGGCCTTTGAGGGGAACAGGTATCCTGTGTGTTATCAGACACTCAGTCTAAAACACTGATGGATCCAATATCTTTCTATTACAGAAGATTTAGGAGAAGTCTGGTTGGCCTGCCTCCCTAAAATCCACTCATGCACACCTTCTCGATGGTAAGCCCTGTTACGTCACTTAGGTGGCAACGAACATGTAGAGTGGTTCTCTTCAAGACGCCTGGTCAGCGTAAAGAGGAAAAGACCAAACCCTCCAGAATATGAGAGCACGACAAAACAAATGGCCCTCAGTCCCAAGCGGCTTTCACTCCCCCTCTTACGACAGCGAGAGGATCAGAGTGGAAGCAGAGGGTGCTAAGAATCTCTGGGTACGACCAGGCTGCCATGCACGGAAACTGAACTTGGCCTGTTACAACGTAAGATCACTCATCGGTGAAGACAGGATATTAGAGCTGGAAAAGGAATTAGAAAATGTGAATTGGAATATCATCAGTTTAGCTGAAACAAGAAGAAGAAATGAATCACTTATAAGTTTATCAAGTGGAAATCTGCTGTACACCAATGGAAACAGTGAAAGGAGTGAAGGTGGAGTTGGGTTTCTGGTCCATAAAGATTTAAAAAACAACATTTTGGAATTCAAAAGTACATCACCAAGGGTGTCAAGGCTAATACTCAAGATTTCTAAAGAGGCACAAGCTAAAGGTTATAATAATTTATGCACCAACATCGAGCCATGATGATGAAGAGGTTGAAGAAACATACACCAAAATTGAGTGTCTTCTAGATGAGCAGAAAACCCACTACACTATTATTATGGGGGACTTCAATGCTAAGGTTGGAAAAAGACAAAACAGCACAGAAAGGGGAACTATAGGAAATTTTGGAATTGGTGAAAGAAATGAAAGAGGCGAAAGACTTGTGGAATTTGCAGAATCTCAAGGATTGTCAGTAATGAACATTTTTCAAGAAAAGGGTGAACAGAAAGTGGACATGGAAGAGTCCAAATGGATTAACAACTAATGAAATTGATTTCATCCTCACTAACAGAAGATATACTGTGAATGATGTTACCATCCTGAATAAGGTAAATGTTGGAAGTGATCACAGAATGGTAAGATGTACACTTGATATAGATGTAGGAAAGGAAAAAACTGACTCGAGTAAATAATACAAAGGTCTTTGATATAACATAAGAGGAGAAAAAGCAGTATGTACTGGAACTTAAGAACAAGTTTGAGCTTCTGCAGACTGCTCAGGACCAAGATATCGACGAGGAATATTACAACTTTCTGAAAGTGATAAAGCCCAAGAAACCTATAGGGAAACAGAAATCCAAAGAAGAAAAAATTAGTCAAGAAACACTTGTCATGATGAACCAAAGACGACAAATGAAGAGCAAGAAAAACACTGACAGGAAGAAAATTGAGTATACTGAGTTATGCAAAGCCATTAGAAAGAGACTCAGAGAGGACATAAGAAGATTTAACACAAGAAAAGTAAAACAAGCATTAAGGGAAAACAGAGGATTTAAATCAGCAGCCATGAGCAGTAATACAGAAAGACAAATGATACTGAAACTGAAGAATAGCGATGGTGTACTTATAAACAGCAGAGAAGGCATAATTCAAATAGCAGAAGACTACTATAGAGAATTATACAAGGAGCGAGGGAATGATGCCAGCAGTGGGGAAGATGGATTGCAAATTAGCAACACATATGACATACCCGATATTCTTCCCGATGAGGTAGAACATGCATTGAAGAAAATGAAGAATCAGAAAGCCCCGGGGGAAGATGAAGTTACTGTAGAGTTGTTAAAATTGGGAGGAAGAGACATAACACAAAAACTGGCAAGGCTCTTCACAAAGTGCATTAGAAAAAGTGTGACGCCTAAGCAGTGGAATAATGCAATCATAGTTTTGCTGCATAAGAAAGGAGATAAATTAGAAATTGGAAATTATAGACCAATTAGCTTATTATCCCACATCTACAAGTTGTTCACAAGGGTCATTACTAACAGATTAGAAAGAATACTTGATGAGAATCAACCGAAAGAGCAAGCTGGCTTTAGGACAGGAGTCTCAACTGTGGATCACCTTCACATAACATCACAGCAAATGAGAAAGCAAATGAATATAAAACACCATTATGCCTGGCATTTGTGGATTATGAAAAGGCATTTGACTCCATACAGCATAAGGCAATGTTTCGGGCACGGGAAAGACAAGGCATAGATACCCCACATATTATGATTTTGAAGAAAATATATGAGAATGCAACATCCTTTATTAGACTAGACAAAGACAGTAGGAAATTTAAAATCGAGAAAGGAGTTCGACAAAGAGACAATATCTCCGAAGCTGTTTACTGCTGCCCTTGAGGAACTTTTCAGAAGATTAGACTGGTCGCAGAAAGGAGTCAATGTGAACAGAGAGTACCTAAACCATTTATGATTTGCAGATGACATTGTGGTCATAAGCCACGATCCCAAAGAATTAGAGGAAAATCTTAATCAGTTATGCACAGTTAGTAAGGATTTTGGACTAAAGATGAATATGGCTAAAACAAAAGTAATGATGAACAAGTATGCCACAGAAAGGGAAATAATGATTGAAGGAGCAGTAATTGAAAAGGTGGAGTCATACTTATCTGGGACAAGTTATTAGCTGTAATAATGATAAATGGCTGGAAGTCAAGAGCAGAATAAATTTTGGATGGATAGCATTCAGGAAATATAGTCACATACTGAAGAGCAATATCCCAGTTTGTTTGAAATGTAAAATAATAAACCAATGTATACTCCTCACCATGACTTATGGAAGTGAAACTTGGTCACTCACCAAAAGAATGGAAGAGAAGTGAGAACTACACAGCGAAGAATGGAACAAATTATATTGGGAATCAGACTGTTAGATAAGAAGAGAAACACATGGATTAGGCAGCAAACTCAAGTAAAGGACATTCTTATCAAAGCTAAAGAATTAAAATGGTCCTGGGCAGGACACATAGCTCGAAGACATGACAGATGGACTAAGAAAATAACAGAATGGTACCCAAGAGGAGCTAGAATAAAACCTGGAAGACAAAGGTGGAGATGGATAGATGAAATTCATGAGTCTGGGGGTAGTAAATGGATGGCCCGTGCTCAAAACAGAAAGAACTGGAAAGCTGCTGGAGAGGCCTTCATCCTGCAGTGGATTGAAAATGGCTGATGATGATGATCCAGACTAAGGGCAGTATATTACTAGTCTGTTAGTCATGTCCCATTCACACCTTATTCCTTACAGGTAGTTTAAATTAAAATTAACTAAATTATAAAATTGAACAAAATATTTTCATGCACATATAAAGCCTAACTGACTATGTACAATAACTTTAATGTTGCACATATTTATCCTATTACAATAATATTTACACTACATCATTTTTAGTCAATAGTATGAAACCCAGTTTATATATATATATATACATACACACACACAAATTGAAAATTATAAATTAAAATAAGTGTGAAGATGACAGTTTCAAGTGTTCGTTGTATAGGATGCTGGACTACAAGAAATAAAATAATAAAGTAAAGTTGAAAAACAAGATAGGAAGGAGGCTGACAGCTTAAAGATGACAAAAATTAACTAAA
Source organism: Mastigoproctus giganteus (assembly GCF_048544385.1). Classification (NCBI taxonomy): domain Eukaryota; kingdom Metazoa; phylum Arthropoda; class Arachnida; order Uropygi; family Thelyphonidae; genus Mastigoproctus; species Mastigoproctus giganteus. The sequence continues at coordinate 69,135,560 of NC_143588.1, read as the reverse complement.
TAAAAAAACCCTAAGATATACAAAAAATACTGTAAGATAGATTTTAGCTATAAAGCATAAACACAAAAATATAATATTAAGTGAAATCTAGTAAGCGGTAGTATATTACTTGCTATTATATTTCTGTTTATGATTTTTTTTTCTACTTATGACTTTTCCTCTTATATAATTATTGTTGAATTATAATTCCTTTATCAGGACTTATTATGTGAGTCTCATAAGTATGTACATATGAGTTCAGTTTAATCTTTGTCTGCTTTTAATAGAATAGCTTTATAAATATAAATATGATTGGGATTTATATTAGCATTAGTAGAGGCATTTGATGCAAGAAAGCAAGCTTATGCAGCATCAGCCAAAAAAAAAAAAAAAACCACTTCCACTTCACCCCTCTGTTCATTCAAAATATCTGTCCAGCTGAGCCTTAAACTTATTTAGGCTATCAACTTCCACGACAAGGGATGGAAGTCTGTTCCACCAACCAACTACCCGCTGGCTAAAGGAAAATTTCCGCACATCTATCCTACATCTGTCTTTCCTCAATTTGAATTTATGCCCTCTCAGGTGATTATTCTGAGCGAGAGGAAGAATCCCATCAGCATTGAGCATGCTCAAACCATTCAAGGCTTTGTACACTTCTATCAGATCACCTCGCTGCTGCCTAGTCTCCAGACACTGTAATTTGCAAAACTTAAGCCTTTCTTCATAGAGCACCCCTTTGTTCCATTCACTAATCTTGTTGCCTTTCTCTGTACTCGTTCCAGCGGCTCTACATTCTTCTTGAAATGAGGCCTCCAGACCTGCATACAGTACTCTAGATGTGGCCTGACCATTGCCTTATACAAGGGAATAATCACCTCCTTATCCCTGCTAGAAAAATTCCTATATATCATTGACAATACACCATGGAAAGATTCGGCCCTGGAAAGATTGAGCAAGGCTCAAGGGGTAGAATTTTTTTCAGCAGGACTGTACTTGCTAACAGGAGAGACTGCTTCTACAGAGATGGGATATGCTTAAATAGAAAGGGTGCAAGAATATTTACTGATGCTATCGAGGCAGTGTTAGGTGGGTCGGAAAACTGCTAGCTTGGGGGGGGACAAAGACTAATAGATTAACAGTAGCCACTGGCAGAGGTAAGAGATTCTTGCACTGCTTCTATTGGAATGAGCAGAAGCCTGAAAAACAAGTCGAAGGATAATTCAGAGACTGCTGGGAGTCATTGCGGTACAAGTAAACACATGGGTTGTGTTAGGGTAGCTAAGAATAGAAACAGGTGCATGTATACTTGCGTGTACAGCAGTGCTAGGAGTTTAGTAAATAAATTTGAGGTATTGCTCAAAACATCAAAGGCAGATATTGTTGGGATATCAGAGACGTGGTGTCACACATATATAAGGAATGCAGAACTGGAATTTGGGTAGTACAAGTCTACAGAAAGGATAGACAGGAAGGGAGGAGGGGTTGTGCTATTAGTTAAGAAATACATAAAATCCAAGGAAGTGTAGCCAGTGGACATCGCTGGACAGTGCAGTGTCAAGTCAGTTTGGTGTGACATAAGCATTGGGAGATCAAAATTGAGAGTAGGAGTGTGCTATAGGCCTAAAGACTCTGTTGAGTATAATAAGAAACTGTACAGGGAAATAGAGTGGGCCAGAGAGTCTTATAATGGGAGATTTTAATTTCCCAGATATTGACTGGAATTTGGGAGTTGGTCACTCACACACTAGCAAGGCTTTTGTGGATTTATTGGATGATTGTTTCCTACATCAGTATGTTCGGGAGGCAACTAGAGAGAGTAATAATCTTGATTTGATTATCAGTAGTGATTCTTCATGTATTAAGAATCTGCAGATAAATGAATCATTAGGTGGCAGTGATCACAGTGTGCTGAAGTGGGATTTACTCAAAGAGGTAACTACCATTAGGGGTCAAGGGAAGGGTTATTGCTTTCGTAAAGGCGACTACGATGGACTGAGACAGTATTTAAATTCTATACAGTGGGACCAACTGATGATGTTACCAACAGCAAATTCAAAATGGGAAGCATTCAAAGAATTTATCTTGGAAGCTACTAGGCTTTACGTACCAACTAAGAAATATTGTTCAAGGTTTAGGCCTAAATGGATGTCAGATGAACTAATGAGACATATGGCAGAGAAGAAAAATGCATGGGATACATACAAATTAACACGTGACACAGAAGCCTATGATAGATACAAGTTGATCTGTAACCAAGTTACAAAGGAGGTTAGCCAGGCAAAGGCAGATTACGAGAAATCTAGAAATCTTTGGCAAGGGATGCAAAGAAAAACAGCAAAGAGTTCTTTACTTATGTAAAATCTAGAAGTAAGGGGATGAATCAGAATGGTCCACTTGATATCGCTGGGTCAACTGTCGATGATCCTGCTCGGTAGCTAACAAACTAAATGAATATTTTGTATCGACATTCACACATGAGGAGTTATTCAGCGAGGGGAATGCCAGAGGTGTATTCAACTCTGGCAGTAAGCTAGAGAATCTTGTAATAACTGAGAGTAAAGTGGAGGAGAAATTTTTGAAGATAAACACAAGAAAGGCACCTGGGGTGGATGGGATCTATCTAATTATATTAAAGGAGGCAGCAAAGGAATTAAGCAAACCCTTAGCCATAATTATGAGAGCTTCCTTGGACTCAGGAGAGGTATCCACAGACTGGAGATGTGCAAATGGGACCAAAATTCACAAAAGAGGATCAAAGGCTGACACAAGTAATTATAGACCTGTGAGTTTAACTTTTGTTCCAGGAAAATTAATGGAGGCACTGGTTAAAGAAGCACTGCAGGATCATCTAGACAAGACTTCAGTTATAGCTCGGACACAGCATGGTTTTGTTAAGGGGAAGTCTTGCCTGACCAATTTGATTGGATACTACGATGCAGTCACAAAAGAACTGGATGCAGGGAATAACTTTTTTATTATATATCTGGATCTTAGAAAGGCTTTTGATACTGTTGCACATGGAAGACTGCTGCACAAATTGGAGCAGTGTGGCATAGGAGGCAAATTGCTGCTATGGATAAAGGGGTTTTTGAGGGGGAGAAGACAGAGTGGTAATCAATGGACACTGCTCATCGTGGACTAATGTTATTAGCGAAGTCCCTCAGGGTTCAGTGTTGGGTCCATTATTGCTTTCTGTATTTATAAATGATATTGATGATGGTATATCAAGCTTAATGTCCAAGTTTGCAGATGATATGAAGGTTGGCAGGGTTGTCAAGGACACTACTGACACTATGCTGCTGCAACAGGATCTGGAAAGGTTGAGCAGATGGGCTGAGAGGTGCCAAATGAAGTTTAACATTGACAAATGTAAAGTACTACACATGGGAAACAGCAACCCCAGAGCAACGTATCAACTCTCTGGTACTACACTGACAGTGGTGGAGAATGAAAGGGACCTGGGGGGGTGGTTGTGCAGGCAGATATGAAGTTCTCTGAGCAGTGCAGACGGGCTGCAAGAGTAGCTCATGGTGTATTGTCAATGATATATAGGAATGTTTCTAGCAGGGATAAGGAGGTAATTATTCCCTTGTATAAGGCAATGGTCAGGCCACACCTAGAGTACCGTATACAGGTCTGGAGGCCTCATTTCAAGAAGGATGTAGAGCTGCTGGACCGATTACAGAGAAAGGCAACAAGATTAGTGAATGGAACAAATGGGTGCTCTTACGAAGAAAGGCTTAAGTTTTGCAAATTACAGTGTCTGGAGACTAGGCACCAGCGAAGTGATCTGATAGGTGTATAAAGTCTTGAATGGTTTGAGCATGCTCAATGCTGATGGGATTCTTCCTCTTGCTCAGAATAATCACCTGAGAGGACATAAATTCAAATTGAGGAAAGACAGATGTAGGATAGATTTGCGGAAATTTGCCTTGAGCCAGCGGGTAGTTGGTTGGTGGAACAGACTTCCATCCCTTGTTGTGGAAGTTGACAGCCTAAATAAATTTAACGCTCAGCTGGACTTTCGAACGAATGGAGGGGTGAAATGGAATTTTTATTTTTATTTATTTTTTTTTTTTGACTGATGCTGCATTAGCTCGGTTTCTTGCATCATATGCTTCTAATAATGCCTAACCTTCACTTTCAAAATTGTAATTGATAAATAAATAAATAAATTTATTCATTCATTATTGCTTCAATATAGTTTACTGCAGAAGCAGAGAGCCCACATACTGATGTCTTTCCTCTCAATTTTGGTGGTTGACCCTTGAAAACATCACTGAAATTGGGTTGTATAGAATAATATGCTTTGTAATAATTTAGTTATTTTTTAGTTTTTATGTACTCCATAAATTTACTATGATATCATTAAGATAGATATTGACGATGAAATATACTTTTCAGATAATCTTCTAATTTATATTTGCTCAACCCTAAATATAACTTTAATAATTTTTCACACATATCGTTGTAATTGTATTTTTCATGCAATCTTCTAAACTATATACTTGCTCAACTATATATATGAAGCTAATCAGAGAAGTTACAATTTTAAAGCTGACAGAGGAATAAACATGTATATGAGCATATGCTCAGCCAGATATGTATACCATGAACTAAAACAATGCACTAGAGCCATGCATGAAAAAAAATATAAAATTCAAAGTGAAATAAATTATATACACATGTAAAAGCTGATTACACTGGTCAACACGTAAAATGGTACGAAAACAAAAATACTCAATCTTGACTAATTTCATGCTGCTGAACATGAAAATCACATTAAAATTTGTCGATTGGCTCTTGTTTTCGAATTACAGTTGGGGTCTCACATATTAACGAGTTACACTACATTATGAACTGCAGCTCTCGGAAAAACGCATGGCAACTCAGCAGTTTCAGTACTACCACGCTCTTATCACATGTGGACATGTGCTTTGTAATGGGAGTCACCTGGAATGTCAGTTCATCTCTGCCTCGTATCTCTATGAAGAACAGTACCACTGTAGAAGGGCCAGAAATGAGTGCTGTATGTTTGTGTGTATTATGTGTGTTCTGTTCTGGCTTCTTGGCTACCCAGAAGCATCAGTCACCTGGACAGATGATTCTGGGAACTCATCCACACCACAGGAAGGTGGGCCAGTCCCAATGGAGCCCACACTGTATCAATTCGAGACTCTGACCCACCTGATGTTGGCAAAAGATGGACCAGATTCCTCTGGCCCATCTTTAATAATAAATAAAATTAATCAAATTCAATCTGGCAATAAATAAATTAATCAAATTCAATCTGGCAATAATAAATAAATTAATTAAATTTAAAAAATAATAATAATAAATTAATTAAATTTAAAAAAAATAATAAATTAATTAAAATAATAAATAAATAAATAAATAAATAAAACATACTTCATATTTGTAGATCCTATAAGAGTTAACATCCTTTATGGTAGCCAATACCTTATCATCAAAACAGGCTTTGCACAAATAAACAGATGGCTTAAGTTACAGCTCATCACACATATACTGTACTACCTGTTCATAAAACTCAATGCGTGGGTGAATCGAAAGGGATGTTTTATTCCTTTCACAGTGCACATGATAGGAAGGGAGCCAACAAATCAAGTCACAGACTGTTACTTCTGTATGGTGCATCCATTAGAAAAGGGATGGCAATGAAGAAAAAGTGAACAGTGACATATCCAAAAATACCATCTGCAGTTCGTCCCATGACTCACGGTAAAGTACTACCTATTCCTGAACCATCTGACTGTTTTTCTGTACACTCTGATGAAAATGAAGACACTAATGAACATCAACTTGATATGCATGAAGAAGTATAGCAGCCGTCTACATCAAGGGATCCACCATTTTGTCCAAACCTTTATCCTTCTGAACCACATAAGATCACATAAAGTAAGCTTGACCTCATCAGGGATCTCAAACTGCCAAAGAATAAGGCAGAACTTTTGGCCTCGAGGCTACAACAGTGGAATCTTCAAAGATCATTCTGTGAAAGTGACAATATTACTCGAAATAAAGACTATGATAAATTCTATCAAACAGTCCTAAAACGAGGCTTCCAGACTTGTATGTAGTACACAAGGTGTGTCGTGACCATTCCCCTTGTATAACGCAATGGTCAGGTCACACCTTGAGTACTGCATACAAGTCTGAAAGCCTCGTTTTAGGAAGGATGTAGAGTTGCTAGAACGAGTACAGAGAAGGGGACAAAGGGGTGCTCTTATGAAGAAAGGCTTAAGTTCTGAAAATTGCAGTGTCTAGGAACTAGGTACCTGCGAGGCGATCTGATTGAGGTGTATAAGGCCTTGAATGGATTGAGCAAGCTCAATGCTGATGGGATTCTTGCTCAGATTACAAACCTGAGGGAGCATAAATTCAAATTGAGGAAAGACAGTGTAGAACAGATGTGTGGAAATTTGCCTTTAGCTAGTGGGTGGTTGATTGCTGGAACAAATTTCCATCTGTTGTTGTGGAAGTTGACAGCTTAAATAAATTCAAGGCTGAACTAGACAAGCTTTTGGAGTGAATGGATGGGTGAAACGGAAAGGTTTTTTTTTTTTTTTTTTGGCTGATGCTATATAAGCTTGCTTTCTTGCATCATATGCCTCTGTTAATGCTAAAAAACAGAAGATGAACTCACTGTTTGTTGTTGTTGTTATTTGGTTTTTAGGAGCATTAGCAACTAAGGCCATATTGCTCCGGGGATGATATGCGGTGGTCGTTCCCTGACCTTTCCACATCCTCCGTATTTGGTGGTCACGAGCTCGAACCCCGGTCTAATCAAGTGTTTGTAAGGATGTTGATGGCAGAAATGAACATGAGGAACGTTCCAAAAGAATGCTGACTATTTATACAAGTCTTAAGTAGAATTCTACTTTATAGTCTTAAGGCTGTGTTATTACACAATGGAAATATCGCCATTTTATTAGGACTACAAAAGGGTTACACTAAGTATCGTTGCTTTCTCTGGAAGTGGGATAGTCGTGCAAGGATATGCACTACGAGAGGAGGAGTTGGCCGCAACGAAAATCATTAACACCTGGAATGAAGAACGTAGCATTTGAACCTCTGGTAAATCCAAATAAAGTTTTGCTTTCACCACTCTGCATCAAACTGGGGCTCATGAAAAATTTCATTAAGGCTTTGGAAGTGAATCGTCCTGCATTCACATAATTGCAAGAGAAATAATTGCAAGACAGCACCTGATTGTCAGTTCATCTCCACCTTGGTACACTGTGATGGATATAGAACTCTGTAAAATGCCAGAAAAGACTTAGTGCAGAGAAGATTAAGGCAGGCATTTTTATTGATCCACAAATAAGGTAACTTTTCAAAGATGAAAAGTTCCAATGCGTCCTTAGTATTAGCTAGAAATCAGCATGGAAAGCCTTTTGAAATGTTTCGATTGGTTTTCTAGGAAATGTTAAAGCCGGCAACTGCAGACAGCTTGTGGAAGATCTCATTACTTCTTACGAAAACTGGGGGTGCAGCATGTTAATGAAGATGCATTTTTTGCACTCACACCTCGATTTCTTCCCTCCAAGCTGTGGTGCTTGTCAGTGACGAACATGGTGAATGCTTCCATCAAGACATTGCAGCGATGGAACAAAGATACAAAAGCAAATTGAGTGCTGCCATGTTAGCTGATTATTGTTGGATGGTGAAAAGGGATACTTCCAAAACTGAATACAAGCAAAAGGGTCCCATGTTTAATACAGGTATGTTCGTAGCTACACCTTACTGTCATATAAATAAAAAATGCCTTATATAAATATAAAAAACTACTTTTTTCAAATTTTAAAGTCAGCCAAGCAGGCACTTTACCCACCTGGCTAGCCCGGTCGGCATTTTAAGCAGTATTTCCATGTTTAGCACCCCAAAATCTATAAAGTGAATTTACTTTCATGACCATAACAAGATATGACCCAAAATTTGTTGTTCAGTGTTATTACTAAAATAGGTCGAATGGCATGTTATCAAGAAAAGTTTTTATAAACTGTTTTCTTTAATATACTAAAGCATAATTAACTGTAGCTATTTGTTTCTGATTAGCATCACCCAACATTATTATTATTATTAGCCGAATGGTGCAAGGAAGCCTGAGGTTTATGCTGCACGAAACAAGAAAAAAAAAAAAAAATTCCCGTGGTACCCTGAGAGAGAGAGAGTCAGAAGTAGAAAGGAATCACCAAGATATCCAAGCTCAGGACCCTGGGTTTGCAAAGCCCATACTCACCAGATGTGAATAACTAGGCATAGAGATTTGCTACACTGCTAGTTGGGTTTACAAGAATATTATACTTGCAACAATTTAAGAGCTTACTTATAGAATAACAGCTAGGAAAGAAGACAGCAGACTATATAAGCATTTACAAAGCTGAACCAACCTTAATCTCCATAATGTGGGAATGAAGGGAAGAGAAGGTGGGGGGGGGGGGTAAGGGTAACTAGCAAATGTTAAAATTAAGCATTTAAGTGGTAGAAATAGGATAGAAATATAGTAACCCACTCTTTCTCAAATACTCTAATGGATCATTGGGTTTAAAAATTAGAAACAGAAAGCCAAAAGTATAAAAAGCAAAGGATACAAATACTGATAACAGCACTCAACATACCAGAAGCATAACTGCCAATTCCATAAAGTGGGGTCTGGAATTTTGTTTAAAAATAGTAGACAGAATAGAATGTTGATACTTGGATAACAAAATCCATGTGTGAACAAAGTCAGCCAATTATGAAACCCATTAGACTAAGTATAAAAAGTTAAACAGGACTAATAATAATAGGAATAGTATACATCAAAGTGAAATCAACAGATCCAGGAATTAGTTATTCACCTATTGACTTGAGTGGATTCCCAGTGGGACTCAGAACAGAAGCTTTTGGGCCGATTATTATAGAAATCAGCATTAGCATTTAGCATTAATTGGGGCATATGATGCAAAAAAGCAAGCTTATAGAACATCAGCCAAAAAAAAAAAAACCCTCCCATTTCACCTATCCAGTTACTCCAAATGTTTGTGTAGTTCAGCCTTAAATTTATTTAAGGCTATCAACTTCCACAACAGATGGAAGTCTGTTCCAGCAATCAACTACCCGCTGGCTAAAGGCAAACTTCCGCATATCTGTTAGCATTAGCATTAGTAGAGGCATTTGATGCAAGAAAGCAAGCTTATGCAGCATCAGCCAAAAAAAAAAAAATAAAGTAAAATAAATAAATAAAAAATAACCACTTCCACTTCACCCCTCTGTTTGTTCAAAATAGCTATCCAGCTGAGCCTTAAACTTATTTAGGCTATCAACTTCCACGACAAGGGATGGAAGTCTGTTCCACCTACCAACCACCCCGCTGGCTAAAGGCAAATTTCCACACAACTGTTCTACAACTGTCTTTCCTCAATTTGAATCTATGCTGCTCAGGTTCTTAATCTCAGCATATGGAAGTATCCCATCAGCAGTGAGCCTGCTCAAATCATTCAAGGCCTTGTACACCTCAATCAGATCACCTTACAGGTGCCTACTCTCCAGTTGCTGCAAACTTACAGAATTTAAGCCTCTCATAGTAAGAGAACCTTTGTTCCTCTCACCAAATTTGTTGCCTTCTCTGTACTCGTTCTAGCAACTCTACATCCTTCCTAAAATGAGGCCTCCAGACCAGTATGCAGTACTCAAGGTGTGGCCTGACCATTGCCTTATACAAAGGGATAATCATCTCCATTGACAAAACTCAACGACCTGCTCTGGCAGCCCATCTGCACTGTTCAGAGAACTTCATATCCGACTGCATAATTACCTCGAGGTTTTTTTCATTCTCCACCTCCCTGAGTGTAGTACCACACAGTTGGTATGTTTCTCTTGGGTTACTGCTACCCATATGCAGTACCTTGCATTTGTCAATATTAAACTTCAGTTACCACTTCTCAGCCCATCTAACTTTTCTAGATCCTGTTGCAGTAGCATACTGTCTTTATTATCATTGCCAACCCTTGTATCATCTGCCAACTTAGACATTAAGTCTGATATACCCTCATTGATATCATTAATAAATACATAAAGCAACAATGGGCCCAGCACTGAACCCCGGGGGGCTCCACTAATAACATTAGTCCATGTAGAGCAGTGCCCATTTATTACCACTCTCTGCCGTGTCCCACTCAACCATCCCTTTATCCATAGAAGCAACTTGCCCTTAATGCCATACTGCTCCAATTTGTACAGCAGTCTTCCATGTGCCACAGTATCAAAAACTTTTCTGAAATCCAAGTATATGATATCAAAATTATTTTTGCATCCAGTTCCTTTGTGACCACATTGTAGCATCCAATCAAATTAGTCAGACAAGACTTCCCCTTAACAAACCCATGCTGTGTCTGAATTATTACTGCAGTCTTGTCCAGGTGATCCTGCATCACTTCTTTAAACAGTGGCTCTATTATTTCCCCAGAACAGAAGTTAAACTAACAGGTCTATAATTACTTGCGTCACCTTTGAACCCCCTTTGTGAATTGGGGATATATTTGCACATCTCCAGTCCATGGGGACCTCCCCCTGAATCAAAGATGCTCTCATAATTATGGCAAAGGTTTGCTTATTTCCCTGGCTGCCTCCTTCAGTATAACTGGATAGATTCCATCTGCCCCAGGTGCCTTTTTTGTTTTACTTCAACAATTTCTCCTCCACTTTGCTCTCCATTATTACAAAACCATTTAGCTCCCTGTTAGAGTTTAGTAAACTTCTGTCCTCTCTTCCTTACAGAATTCCTCACATATGAATGTATAGGCAAAATACTCATTCACTTTGTCAGCTATCTGAGCAGGATCATCAACAGTCGAACCAACAACATCAAGTGAACCAATCTGATTCATCGCCTTCCTTCTAGCGTTTATATAAGTAAAGAAATCTTTGTTGTTTTACTTTGCATCCTTTGCCAAGGATTTCTCGTAATCAGCCTTCGCTTGCCTATCCTCCTTTGTGACTTGATTATAAACTAGATTATAGCTGCCATTGGCTTCTGTGTCACCTGCTAATTTATATGCATTCCACACATTTTTCTTCTCTGCCACGAGCCTCATTAGTTCATCTGTCATCCATTTAGGATTAAATCTTGAACAGTATTTCTTAGTTGGTATGAAAAGCCTAATAGCTTTTCATTTAGAATTGACTGTTTTAACATCAGTCGATCCCACTGTATAGAATTCAAAAACTGTTTGAGACCTGTAGCCACCTTTACGAAAACAAAAACCCTTCCCTTTACCCCTGATGGTAGTTACATCTTTAAGTAAATCCCACGTCAGTAGACTGATCACTGTCTCCTAGTTATTCCTTTATCTGCAAATTTCTAATGCATGAGTCATCACTGCTGATAACCAGATCAAGAGTATTAGCCCCTCTGGTTGTCCCTAAAACATGTTGCTGTAGAAAACAATCCTCCAATAAATCCACAAAAGTCTTACTAGCGTGTGAGTGACCAACCCACATGTTCCAACCAATATCTGGAAAGTTAAAATTCTCCATTACAAGAATTCTGATTTACTGGCCCACTCTATTTCTCTGCACAATTGTTCATTGTACTCATCAGAGTTATTAGGCCTATAACCCCAGGGGCTCACATCTGGTGAGGTTTGGGCTTGGCAAACTCAGGTTCCTGAGCTGGATATCATCATCCTTCTCTCTCTCTCTCTCTCTCTCTCTCTCTCTCTCTCTCTCTCTCTCTCAGGGTAACTCAGGAAATTTTTTTGGCTGGTGCAGCAAAAACCTCAGGCTTTCTTGCATCATATGGCTAATAATAATAACAACACACTCCTACTCTCATTTTCCCTTTCTCAGTGTTTATGACACACCAAACTGGCTCAACATTGCACTGTCTACCCATGTCAATTGGATGCACTTCCTAGGATTTTGTGTGTTTCTTAACTAACAGCTGTTGTTGTTATTTGGTTTTTAGGAGCATTAGCAACTAAGGCCATATTACTCCGGGATATGCGGTGGTCATTCCTTGACCTTTCCGCATACTCCGTATTTGGTGGTGCTTAACTAACAAGCATAACCCCTCCTACCTTCCTACCCTGTCTATCCTTTCTGTACACATTGTACTCCCCAAATTCCAATTCTGCACTGCTTACATCTGTGTGACACCATGTCTCTGATACGCCAACAATATCTGTCTTTGATCAGCACTTCAGATTCATAAAATTTATTTTCTATACTTCTAGCATTGGTGTACATGCAAGTATACATGCACCTGTTCTTACTCTTAGTTACCCTAACACAGCCCGTGTATTTACTTGTTCCATGATGACTCCCAGCAGCTCTTGAAATCCCCCAGCAACTTGCTCTCTAGGCTGCTGCTCATTACAATAGAAGTGCAAGAATCGCTTTCGCCTCTGCCTGTGGCTACTGTTAATCTTTTAGTCTGTGAATCCCTCCCCCAAGCTAGCAGTTTTCTGACCCACCTAACACTGCCTCAATAGCATCAGCAAATATTCTTTCACCCTTTCTATTTAAGTGTATTCCATCCTTGTAGAAGCAGTCTCTCCTGTTAGCAATAATCCATAATCTACATTGTTTGTCAGTTGGGAATTAGCTATTCATGAAGTGCTATATAAAGCATTGCTAACAGATGAAGTTCCAGAAGTTAGGGCTATTATTATTTATGTTGCTAAAAGAGGAAGCAAGGTGATGTGTGAAGTTTTTTCATGCTGAATTTACGTAAATGGCAGGATTAATTTAAAAATTTTTGAACACACCTTGGGGGTGTTTTAAGACTGTTTAATAGGTAAAAGATGCCCCAGTTCAAGCTCTGTATATATACACAAATATAGTCTTATATTTAATAAAAACAGCAATAAACTTGTTTGAGCTCATCTCCATATTCCAGGAGAGTGTATGTGATACATCCATTATCTTAATTCACTATTGAAGACATGCTCCTCCTCCTCTGCACAGTCTATCTTACACATTAAATATTAAGTGCTGAATTTAACTGATGATAAAAATTGAATTTCAACCTTAAAATACAAATGCACACTGGTATTTAAAAATAAACAAAACTGTTTATTTTAATTTATTTATATAGTACACAGACTTTTGTTTGTGATATACAGAAATGATAAACAAAACTCTGATATTATTAACTATGAATCAAAAGGAAAAAAAAAAAAAAAAAAAATCAAACTTACATTGCTTTATGGACAACAATGACAAGTTTATTGCGAGGAATGCTATAACGCAAAGTAAGCTGAATCCTCGATACATTACACATTTCTTCTCCATGGCTGCCAAGGAAAAATCTCCCTTAGTATAGTTTCAATAGAATTTGAAAATTATAATCAGAAAGGTGTGTGTGTGTGTGTGTGTGTTAAAAAAAATTATCATGATAAATTTGACACTTAAAATAAAACACTAACTGCTATTTTCATGACATTTCTGCCAATAGGTTACAATGTTAACTTAAGATTTTCTTAAAATGAGGATTTTTCTTTTTAAAAGAATGTGTGGATAAGAATTTTAAGTCTGTAAAATTTTAAAAAATTTTTCTGCACATCATAGTCAGGTTCAAATAATTAGAAGAACTATAAGGTTCATATTTTCTGTTTCAAGACTAATCAAACACTAATAAACAAGTTTAATACACATAAGGTATTAAGGTATTAAAGGAATGACAAAGATCCACTGGCTGTTTTTACTAGCAGCTGATATAAAGGTTTAACAATATTGTTAAATATTTTGGTTCAACAAGTCTTGAACCTTTTTTGGTTCAACAGGTCTTGAGACTCACCTGCTACGTCATATGATGTATATTCATTTGAGCTGTGAGATGGCAGTGCTTCTCACTGTGAATTCTGTTTATACACATTTCAAGGAGCTGTGGCCTGGGAAATCAAAATATGATTTCATTCTGCAATTATATTATACCTAATAGACACCCTTTTTAACTTTTATATTTCCTTTATTACATTCTAGGAGAACTATACAGCAGTTTTGAATGATACAATAGTGAAATATAATAAAAAAATAATAAAGCATATTTTTAATTGAAAAGAAAAATTTTTAGATTTCCAAAAATATTTATACTCTCAACAAATACTCAAATTAAGGCTGTATTTGTATACCTTTTGCCTTGGAAAATTTTAAAAATAGTGGTTTTTACCCTAGTCTAAATTCTTGTAAAAACTTTTCTCTATCCACATATTACTACTTTTGATTTATATTTATCACAGATGTCAATCAAAACAAAACATTTCACTTAGTGTTTGTCAGTTTGTGTTCTGAGACAGAGCTTGTGCTTTTGTTGGCCATTATATCAAATGGAAATTTTAAGTAGATGGTCTTGGGAGCTCGATCTCAAACTGCAATTACCTTGTTTTGATTCAAAAGTAAACATAATTACTATTTATATTACACCCTACAGCATCCCAAACTCATTAACAGGAAAGTTAAATGGCACAGATATAAAAAATGGTATAAGACAAGCAGTATGAGCTAAGTGATATCTCATAGCCAGAATTGAAATTGTTTACAATCTAAGTACATAGGTTAGGTACTATAATAACAAAAATAAAAAAATAAATAAAAATTGTGGGACATATTTTTTCTTTAACATTATGTGGTTTTTGTTAATTTATTCAATAAGTTGTTAGCAGGAAGGCAATGCAGATCAGGTCATGATGAGTCTGTATATTCTGAAGGACAGTTTGTTTGGCTAAGGTAAAGAAAGCCTGCACGAGAAGCATGCAAAAGTTTGATGAAATTTACCGGTAAAAGTACTTTGACGTAACGGCATTTGTATTGTTGCCCACTCGGTAAACAGACAGTGGGTGTTATCAGTCTGGAGTATAAGTTGAATCCCACGGGAGCTTGAAACCCTCCTTAAGTGGAGGGGGTCACCTGCCTTTTTTTTTTTTTTTTTTTTTTAATAAACAATTTATCCACTAGTCCACCAGTGATTCTAAAGAAAAAAGGTCAGTGATTCCCTCCACTTTAAGGAGGGTTTCAATCTCCCATGGAATTCAATTTCTACTCCTGACCGATAACACCCACCGGCTGTTTACCGAGCAAGCAACAATACAAATGCCATTACGGCAAAGTACTTTTACCGGTAAATTTCATCGAACTTTTGCATGCTTCTTGTGCAGGCTTCCTTTACCTTCGCCGTTTGTTCTTCCAAATGGAAAACTAGAGTTTCCTAATGAAAAACTCAACTTATTTGAAACCAACTGGTGAAAATACATACCGAAAAAGTTCATCCATTCAGTGATGAAATTCAAACCTTAAACTTTTTCCACTTGGATGTGAAAAGTTATTACAAGGTGTACCATATTAATTTTTAGAAATGAATCTAAATCCTGTGAACAATACATTGAGAGACATTTTGCCTATTATTTGCTTATATCCAGTCTTTAACGATTATCTGTACGTATTCTAAACAAAAATGATTAATTAGAACTTCCCATAAAATGTTTTTTCAGTATGGTAAATACGTCTTTTGATCTAGTGATGACAAAACCAGATTTAATAAATAATTAACAGGAACCTGTACTGGATTCAGGATTTCATGTGAGATACTTTGTATTATTTTACTTAATATCACATAGAGAGTTCAGTTTCGATTCACTACATCATATATGCAACTAATAACAGCTGAGAAGAGCAGAAATTTGAAGTGACACACAGTGAAAGCATGCCATTACATTTAGATTTAATCATATTCTGAACAAATCCAACAGTAATAGAATAAAAAAGTTTCAGGCAATATCTATGTGGTGTCTTCTAAATACATTAGAAACCTTAGTAAACAACAAAGAGTATATGAGCACTATCCATGACTTCTCTACACCCTCTAAACATATGCATGACAATAGTTTCAATTTGAATAGTTTAGCAAAGTCAAATTAAAAGTAACTCAGTCTCAATGAACTCTTCACAGATGTTACACTTTACCATTAAATCTTTATGGTCTCTGATTGTTAACAAAATTAAGGATTTATAAATCACATGAAAGTGCATGTAAGCACATGTATTCCTTCATCTTGTAAAGGTCATAATTCTTTTATGAACTATCTGCAAATATCACAAAATGTTATTCATATTATAAATTTAATTACTTTCTAATAAAATACATGGCAATGGTTGGATAACTTAGGCAAACTGGAAACAAGAATAACATATACAACCCACCCAAGAGATTACAGTTGCAGTGACAAGGGTGGTTAAGTGGCAGTTGGCAATCGTTTCTAAAGAGCATAAGCCCAAGCTCTGTCGCTCACAGTGGAGGAACAAAAGAGTTCCCAGACCTTCAGGAAAGAAAAACATAATGCAGCATTGCATTATTTTCTCAAACTATTTCAATAGCTATGTTCATGTACTCTGTTCATGTTACTAAACATTCAGCTAACACGGCCCACTACAACATATTATACATGTGACAATATTTGTTTTCACCTGGAAGTTTATACTGTTTGGCTGTTTCATGAATGGCCACATGCTGTTTGGCTGTTCATTTAAATTCAATATATTTTTTCACCACTTGCCACTGTTATTGTTTGTTTGTTATTTGGTTTTTAGGAGCATTAGGAATTAAGGCCATATTGCTCCGGGGATATGCGGTGGTCATTCCCTGACCTTTCCGCATCCTCCATATTTGGTGGGTACAGGCTCAAACCCCAGTCTAATCAAGAAGTGTGTGCTACGCACTGCTGCTCCTGCCCACCTGGCTACGGAGGTGCCCCACTTGCCACTAATTGAGGCTACATATTGTCTGATAAGCAACCCAAAGAGGTGTGAAACTGGTCACAACAGTCCTTTGAGTTTTTAATAATGGATTCACTTACTGGGTGATGTCATTCAATTAAAAATGATATTAATTACTTTAGGTTGACTCACGGATAAACACTGTCATTTCTATTGAGAATAAGCCCAAGCTCTGTTATTGGAACGACAAAAGCATCCTAGACAATCAAAACAGAAAACACAAACATGCTACATAAAATAATGCAGATTATTTTTCGAATTCTTCTCAAATTATTCACAGTTCATTCTCAAATTATTTCAATACCCACACTAAAATATACCCCACTCATTTACTAAATTGTTGATGAAATTTGATCCTAGGGCACAAGCACAATTTGCATAACGACTACTGATCAAGATATAAGTGGGCTGCTCACCATTGTGTTACCTGACTTCACACTACTCATAACAGATTTAACCTAATTTAAAAGTTCTTCAACATATGTTCCCTATAACCATCCTACAAAATTTCAGGTGTATTCAGACTCAACTGCTACTTGGATATTTAATTCAGAGGTACAAAAAGGTCTCTTTTTTTTAAATAGTGGGACCAACTGATGATGTTACCAACAAATTCTAAATGGGGAGCCTTAAAGGAAATAATCATAGAATTATTTCCTTTAAGGACCCAAAATTAGACCTAAATGGATGTCAGATGAAATCAGTGGCAGAGAAGAACAAGTTAGGTGATGTATGCAGGTTACATTTCAGGCATGTTTGATTTTTTTTTTCTTAAGTTCATTGATTTTTTTTTTCTGTGATTAATTTTTTAATAGAAGTGAAAAGTAAATATAGTCATCTTATCAGTTAATTACCAAGATTATAACTTTATGGGACACCTAATAAAACTGTATAGCTTTAGTTTTCTAAATTTACCTATTCAATTTAATTAAATATATAATATTTATTACTCTTCTCTCACATATATATATATATATATATATATTTTTTTTTTTAAGCACCTCTCTCTCTCTCTCTCTCTCTCTATAATACTTGACTTACGGATATTCGACTTTACGTAAGTTTTTGCCGGCTGGTGCAAACTTAAAAAAATTGTGGAAAAGTATTTTGCATCCTGTAGGAATAAATGGAGGTATCGTGAAAATATTGTAATGTGAACCCAATAACACATTGTTTTTTTGGTAATTCGTTCTAAGACCCTGGAAGTTGAAATTTTCGCTACATAACTAAGCTATCTCTCTAAAAGGTCATTTTTATAATGGAAATTGCACTACACTTTCATCGTTATCATATGTTCCGTTATATGAATCAATTTTGAACGCCTTTTTGATATTTTTCTAAAACACATTTCTGGAGGTCACTACCATAAAACAATAAAAACAATTTGCACTTTCTGGTTTATTGGGCTTTTCTATTAGTGCAATCTATTATAAACGGGTAGTAAACTCTATCTTATTACATTTGCAATAATACTGATAACTGGAATTGTGTGGGCTTTTACGTGACAGTATTATGGTGAAATGAGTTCCCCTTCACTGAAATCTTCAATCATATAAAAAACATACATAAATTTTCAAAATCTCTTCATTCCTATTTACTTATTACAACGATAAAGGGAAAGGGACCAACGGAAAGTGCAAGTGCTGGCAGTGCTAAGAAATGAAACAAAATTGATTTAGAAATAAAATGATTAATTAAGAAGTACGAAGCAGGACAAAGTTTGTCCTCTATTGCATGGAATTAGGTCTCGCCACTGCTTCAACAGTGAATACTAGTTTAAGGGACAGTGCGTGTATAAAGGAACATGTTAAAGGATCAACGCTAAGATCAATAGTGATCACAAAACAACGTTCAGATGCTATATTGAAGGTGAAAAAGCTAATAATAATGTGGATAGAAAATCAGATTCAGAAGCAAGTGCCTTCCTGAGTCCAAAGGCCATTCAAGCAAAAGCAAGATGTATTTATGAAGATATTAAGGATAAGCATGGCAAACCCCAAGCCAAGTTTGTGGCAAGCAGCAGGTGGTTTAATAGGTTCAAGAATCGTGCTGGTTTCCAAAACAATAAAGTATGCTGTGAAGTCACCAGTGCCAATTCTGCAGTTGCAGAGAAATTGTGGTGTGCTGGAAAAAACCCCTTCTAAATCTCCACAGCCTTCAACTTCCGCAGCGAGGTGCTTATCAGCTGGAGAGTTAATTCTGGCAACGATGCTCGAAATGTAAAACTTTCTGACGTTATGCCTATCTCCCCTCTCTCTTTTTGTAATTTTATAATTTTGAAATTTTTGTAATTTTTCCTGCACGTGAGATAAAAAAAAATTGAATAAATAATTCTATTTACATGTTCATCGAACATTTCTTTTTTGCTTCAATCAAATTTGCGAGTGCTGCATAAGCCTTTAGGGAAATTCCAACTTACTTAAAATTCTGACTTACGTAGAGTTCCGCGGAATGCAACCCTTACGTAAGTCGGGGAGTGGCAGTAAATATAAAATTTCATGAAAACTATCCACGGGGAGTTGAGTTGTTACATGAGAATGGACAGACATGATGAAGACAATAGGTTAAAGCAGATTTTGAGAATTCTCTGCCAAAAAAAAAGACATTCATTTATGTTAACACGAGAAGGAAAGGGATGAATGGTGCTGGTTTCTGCTAGATATGGATGATATAACTCTTGATGATGCTGCTCAAGTTACTGACAATCTGAATACATATTTTGAATCTACATCCACACGTGAGGAATTTTTTAAGGATGGGAAGGTCAAAAATATATCAAATTCTAACTGGGAGCTAAATGACAACTGAGGAAGTTAAATTGTTGGTGCTAAAAGGTGGAAGTTAAATTTTTGAAGCTAAAAGTAAATAAGATAGCTAGGGCAAATGGAATATATCTAATTATATTATAAGAGGCAGAAAAAGAGGTCAGTAAACCTTGAGCCATAATTATAAAAGCATCATTGAATTCACAGGTAGTCCTATGGACTGGAGATGTGCAAATTTATCCCCAATTCACAAAGGGGGATCAAAAGGCAAAGTGAGTAATTACCTGTAAGCTTGACTTCTGTTCTGTTTCGGAGAAATAGAATCACTGATTAGACAAATAATGCAGGACCATCCAGACAGCAATGCAGTTATATGTCAGTCAGCATGGATTTGTTAAGGGACAGTCTTGTCTGAATCTGATTGGATACTATAATGCAGTAAGAAAGGAACTGGATGCAAAAATAATTTTGGCATCATATGCTTAGATTTCAGAAAAGCTTTTGATACCATTCCAAGCTTATGATAACATAAAAGACTGCTGTAGAAATTGGAGCAGTGTGACATGAGGAGACAAGTTACTACTATCAATAAAGGGATGGTTGAGTGGAAGAACTGACCTGCACACTGCTCTTCTTGGATTAGTTATTAGTCCATCAGGGCGCAGTACCAAGCTCATTTGTTTTCAATATTTATTAATGACATTGATGAAGGTATATGAGGTTTAATGTGTAAAAGTTTTCCAATGATACAAAGATTAGCAGGGTAGCTAATGACAGTAATCAAGGTAGGCTACTACAACATATAGAAAAATTAGGCAGATGAGCTGAGAATTAGCAAGTGAAGTTGAACATTCATAAATGCAAGATTCTGCATATGGGTAGCAGTAATCTAAGAATATACCAACTGTATGACACCACATACAGTAAAGATTTTAAAAACAACATTTTGGAATTCAAAAGTACATCACCAAGAGTGTCAAGACTAATACTCAAGATTTCTAAGAGATACAAGCTAAAGATTATAATGATTTATGCACCAACATCGAGCCATGATGATGAAGAGGTTGAAGAAATGTACACTGAAATTGAGAGTCTTCTAGATGAGCAGAAAACCCACTACACTATTAGTATGGGAGACTTCAATGCTAAGGTTGGAAAAAGACAAAACAGCACAGAAAGGGGAACTATAGGAAATTTTGGAATTGGTGAAAGAAATGAAAGAGGTGAAAGACTTGTGGAATTTGCAGAATCTCAAGGACTGTCAGTAATGAACACTTTTTTCAAGAAAAGGGTGAACAGAAAGTGGACATGGAAGAGTCCAAATGGATTAACTACTAATGAAATCGACTTCATCCTCACTAATAGAAGATATATTGTGAATGATGTCACCGTCCTGAATAAGGTAAATGTTGGAAGTGATCACAGAATGGTAAGATGTACACTTGATATAGATGTAGGAAAGGAAAGGAAAAAACTGACTCGAGTAAATAATACAAAGGTCTTTGAGATAACAGAAGAGGAGAAAAAGCAGTATGTACTGGAACTTAAGAACAAGTCTGAGCTTCTGCAGACTGCTGAGGAGCAAGATATCGACGAGGAATATTACAACTTTTTGAAAGTGATAAACCCCAAGAAACCTATAGGGAAAAAGAAATCCAAAGAAGAAAAAATTAGTCAAGAAACACTTGTCATGATGAACCGAAGACGACAAATGAAAAGCAAGAAAAACACTGACAGGGAGAAAATGGAGTATACTGAGTTATGCAAAGCCATTAGAAAGAGACTCAGAGAGGACATAAGAAGATTTAACACAAGAAAAGTAGAACAAGCATTAAGGGAAAACAAAGGATTTAAATCAGCAGCCATGAGCAGTAATACAGAAAGACAAATGATACTGAAACTGAAGAATAGCGATGGTGTACTTATAAACAGCAGAGAAGGCATAATTCAAATAGCAGAAGACTACTATAGAGAATTATACAAGGAGCAGGGGAATGATGCCAGCAGTGGGGAAGATGGATTTCAAAGTAGCAACACATACGACATACCCAATATTCTTCCTGATGAGGTAGAACATGCATTGAAGAAAATGAAGAATCAGAAAGCCCCGGGGGAAGATGAAGTTACTGTAGAGTTGTTAAAATTGGGAGGAGGAGACATAACACAAAAACTGGCAAGGCTCTTCACAAAGTGCATTAGAAAAGGTGTGACGCCTAAGCAGTGGAATAATGCAATCATAGTTTTGCTGCATAAGAAAGGAGATAAATCAGAAATTGGAAATTATAGACCAATTAGCTTGTTATCCCACATCTACAAGTTGTTCACAAGGGTCATTACTAACAGATTAGAAAGAATACTGGATGAGAATCAACCGAAAGAGCAAGCTGGCTTTAGGACAGGATTCTCAACTATGGATCACCTTCATGTAATATCACAGCTAATGGAGAAAGCAAATGAATATAAAACACCATTATGCCTGGCATTTGTGGATTATGAAAAGGCATTTGACTCCATACAGCATAAGGCAATGTTTCGGGCACTGGAAAGACAAGGCATTGATACCCCATATATTATGATTTTGAAGAAAATATACGAGAGTGCTACCTCCTTTATTAGACTAGACAAAGACAGTAGGAAATTTAAAATTGAGAAAGGAGTTCGACAAGGAGACACAATATCTCCGAAGCTGTTTACTGCTGCCCTTGAGGAAGCTTTCAGAAGATTAGACTGGTCGCAGAAAGGAGTCAATGTGAACGGAGAGTACCTAAACCATTTGCGATTTGCAGATGACATTGTGGTCATAAGCCATGATCCCAAAGAATTAGAGGAAAATCTTAATCAGTTATGCACAGCTAGTAAGGATTTTGGACTAAAGATGAATATGGCTAAAACAAAAGTAATGATGAACAAGTATGCCACAGAAAGGGAAATAATGATTGAAGGAGCAGTAATTGAAAAGGTGGAGTCATATACTTATCTGGGACAAGTTATTAGCTGTAATAATGATAAATGGCTGGAAGTCAAGAGAAGAATAAATTTTGGATGGATAGCATTCAGGAAATATAGTCACATACTGAAGAGCAATATCCCAGTTTGTCTGAAACGTAAAATAATGGACCAATGTATACTCCCCACCATGACTTATGGAAGTGAAACTTGGGCACTCACCAAAAGAATGGAAGAGAAGCTGAGAACCACACAGCGAAGAATGGAACGAATCATATTGGGAATAAGACTGTTAGATAAGAAGAGAAACACATGGATTAGGCAACAAACTCAAGTAAAGGACATTCTTATCAAAACTAAAGAACTAAAATGGTCTTGGGCAGGACACATAGCTCGAAGACATGATGACAGATGGACTAAGAAAATAACAGAATGGTATCCAAGAGGAGCTAGAAGGAAACCTGGAAGACAAAGGCGGAGATGGATAGATGAAATTCATGAGTTTGTGGGTAGTAAATGGATGTCCAGTGCTCAAAACAGAAGCAACTGGAAAGTTGCTGGAGAGGCCTTCATCCTGCAGTGGATTGAAAATGGCTGATGATGATGATGACACCACACCCAAAGTGATGGACAACAAAAGAGACCTAGGGATAACTGTACTGTCGGACATAAAATTCACTCAGCACTGCAAACAGCTGCTAGGATAGACCATGGAATTCTGTTAATGTTATACAGGAATTTTTCCAGTAGGGCAAGGAAGTGATTATCCCATTAAACAAAGCAATGGTTATGCCCGTCTTGAGTACTGCATACAGGCCTGGAAGTCCCATCTTAGGAAGGATGTGGATCTGCTGGAATGAGTATAGAGAAGAGCAACAAGATTAGTTTAGGGAGCAAAAGAGGTGCTCTTATCAAGAAAGACTTCAGTTCTGCAAATTGTAGCATCTGGAGACTAGGCTCATGGGAGGAGATCCGACTGAGGTGTTTAAGGTTTTGAATAGATTGTACAAGATAAACATTGATGGTATCCTTATTCTTGTTCAGACAACACAAAGAAGAGACATAAATTTAAACTGAGGAAGAATAGATGAGAAAATTTGCTTTTACCCAGCAGGTTGTCAGAATAATCTTCCTTCTTGTGTTGTGGAAATGGGCAGTTTTAATAAATTCGAGAAAAAACTAGACAAATTATCAGAGTGGGTGGACAGGTGATGCAGGTTCCCCCCCCCCCTCTCATTTTGGCTGATGCTATTATAAACTTGCTTCCCTGCATCATTTGCTGCTATTAATCCTAATAAATAGATACACAAAACAGTATTCAATAAAAAAATAAAATAAAAAAGTAACAAATTCTTTTACAATTTTTTCAATTTGTTTTTTAAATTCTGTTTTGATTTTTGATAATTTCACTGTAATGTTAGACACCCAATTCAAAATAAGAACAAAGTGCTTTTATGTACAAAGTTTTCATTTTACCAATTTTCAAAATTTCATGCAGAAGAAATTTGGTCCACAGAGCTAAGAGCCAGGAATTATCAGAAAAAAAAATCATTACTCAGGGTCCACGCATTTAGAGAACTCATTCCAGAAAGGGTTAAAGATACAGTTTTAAAAAATTGCTAAAGATTGATTTCAACAAAGTATAATTATTTAATTTCCTAGCTTCCTCCCACCATCAACTGGAAAAATGAATTTAATTACAAACAACATGAATTACTAAAGTAATTCTGATAATCACAAATCTTTAATCACAGTAATCTAAAGTATTCTTTAAATCTAAAGTAATCTTTACTTTAGATTTGTGATTAAAGATTACTTTAAATCTAAAGTAATCTTTAATTACAAAATACTCTAAAATACTGTGCCAACTGCCAGTTTCTACCATTTAGAATACAAAATATGCTATATGATTCTAAGGGATTATTATCATCATGAGATTTGTGCATATTTGAAAGGTATCCCATGTTAAGAGAATATTTAAATGTTGTAAATATATAAAATAAAATTTAACTTACAGTTAAGTTTTCAAACTTTCATCACTACATAGATACAGTTCTATTTGACTCATAATATGGAAAATTCATGCTAACTATAAAACATGAAATTATTTCCTATTCAATAATATGACTTGATTTTTTGGCTTTTTTTTTTTTAATTAAAAAGAAGTAACATTCTCGTAAGTAAATGAAATCTCTGGTTAATATAAATCACTTGATCCCTGGCAATGAAGGGTCCTTATTATACACCATCATAAAAATACTTAATCCAAAAAATCCAATATAACATTGTATTACTTGTTTATATTAATTAGTTTTTTTTTTTTTTTTACAGTCAGATTGCCAGTAAAATTTCAACTGGCTTTTTGAATAAAGCAACATAAAATTGTAATACTTAATTGTATGAACACAACAAGATTGTATGTTGTGTTCATACAATTAAGTACTCAACAATTACATGCTTGGCTTTAATCATATCTTTAAATGAGATGTTTATTTCCATCATTACATATTCACATTGAGACTTTAAGAAAGAAGCAAGCTAACACCAATTTTACACACTAACTATATGGAAAATGAAGGCGAAGCCAAATTTACACGAACTGAAAGAATTATAGCATTTATTAAAATAAAGAATTGTCTTACTTCTATAAATACCAAGAACTATGCTAATCCCATTGTATAAGGCGATGGATAGGTCTCATCTTGACTGCATACAGGTCCGGAAGTCTCATTTTAGGAAAGATGTTGATCTGTTGGAACAGGTGCAGAGAAGAGCAACAAGATTAGTAAAGGACACAAAAGGGTACTTTTACCATAAAAGTATGTTGGTTCTGCAAATTACAGTGCTTGGAAACTAGGAACCTGTAAGGACACCTGGTTGGAATGTTTAAGGCTTTAAATGAATTGAGTAAACTAAATGCTGATGATGCATCCTTACCCATTCTTAGAAAACAAACATAAGGGGACAAATTTAAATTGAAAAAAAGGATGGCTGCAGGAGAGATGTGTGAAAATTTTCTTTCAGCCACGGTGATCAATTGTTGGAACAAATTTCTAGCTGGTGTTGTGGATAGTTTAAATAAATTTAAAGAAGAATTAAGCAAGTTAGAGGAAATGGACAAATTAAGTGAGAGGTTTTTTTTTTTTTGCTGATATTGTATAAGCTTGCTTCCTTGCCTCATTTGCCATTGCTAATACTAATGTTACATTATGCCGACAGACGATTCTAGTTACAAATCTTGACCCACTTTCAATCAAAAATAAAACAAATGTGTGCGTATGCACACACGATCATCCATAAATCAGAACTATTCACAATAAAATTGATGACAGTTGATATTAGACAGTAGTACACAACAATATGTAAAGCAACAAACATGCAATGCAGAAATCCATGTGTACTAAGCTAACAAGAAGGTTTAATGTTTAAGTAAATTTAATGTTGATGGAATCCTTCTTCAGACTACACACATGGAGGTGGGACATAATTTCAAATTGAGGAAGGATGTTTGCAGGTCAGATGTGCAGAAATTTGCCTTCAGCCAGAGGATGGTTGTTTGAACAAACTCCCATCTGGTGTTGTAGAGATGGGTAGTTTGAATAAATTCAAGGAAGAACTAGATAAACTATTAGAGGGGATGAAGAGATGAAATGGGAAGTGTTCTCTTTTTTCTTTTTTTTCTTTTGGCTGATGCTGTATAAGCTTGCTTTCTAGCATCGTTTGTCACTAATAATAATAACATCATTTAAACAAAGAAAATTGTATTACAAGTGCTGACTGATTAGTTTTTCAAACAAATACTGTGTAAAAATCAAAGAAGAAATGAAAATTTCTTCTTTGAA
The DNA here is from genome assembly GCF_048544385.1 of Mastigoproctus giganteus. Lineage (NCBI taxonomy): Eukaryota > Metazoa > Arthropoda > Arachnida > Uropygi > Thelyphonidae > Mastigoproctus > Mastigoproctus giganteus. Next base: position 69,109,252 of record NC_143588.1, on the reverse strand, counting down.
CTATTTACCATGGTAAATAGTTCCTGTGAATGCAACTGAAAAGTAAAAACCACTGGAATTAAGGATTACATACTAATGTCGATAATGCTTTTATTTTACTGCTATTTAAAAGCACTCAAATAGAAGCATCCATGCATGTAATACTTGCATGGATGCTTCTATTAATACTTACATGATATTAAATGCCAAAATGTCGTCATTATTAAAAAATGACAGCAATTTGGCATTTTTGTTTCTCTGCTATATATCTCTCTCTCCCAATGGGACCAACAACATGGAGCAACTTCTATTAACTTATTTAATAGAACTTCATTATCAGTTCTTGCAGAAATGCAATAAATTAATAGACTAATTTATTATACTTTGTCTCTGCTTGTTGAATGAAAATGTCTCTAATTTGCTTGAATTTAACCTCGATTATTACCTAATGCGCCTAAATTTGTTTACCTGTTGCTACATTACAGAAGTTTTTACCAACTGAGGAGGGGAATAAACTCCATATTTTGGAGGGCAGGAATAATATAACAATCGAGATAAACTGTTAGTATATGCTAAGTTTAATTTAAGTCAGTCACTAATATTTTAAGATATACAGAAGCTTGGAGGTATTTATTCTACCATTTCATTTACTTTTATAGAACTTTCATAAACATCATTTACTGTTAACATAATGATTTAATAGTGCATTATATTACTATTTATACTTAAACTGTTTTATATATTTGTACAGCAAAAAAAAAGCTATTATTAATGCTTAAAAATGAGATTAAGAAGTAATAGTATATAACTTCTTGATCATCTTCAGCAAATATAGTGTAACAAATGTCACATTTTCCTGTTGCTATAAGTTTCTTCCATCATATACTGATTCAAGCTGAATATTTAGAAATTAAAAAAGTTCAAAGCATTCAGAAACTTGCCAATGCATTTTATCTATTAAAAGGATGGAATTCTTTGATAAGCAATTAAAAAAAACCAATAAACATTGAAATTAGAGTTGAAGAATCTATAAAATCACACTATTGCAGAATTGTCACTTCTGTTTTCATTTAATATAATAGTTATCTAAAGTAAGAAACCCTTAACTATATAAATCCAAAACAGAAACATGGATTGATGCCAAGTTAGAGATCAAAGATAAAATGAAATACATAAGTGAAATGCATCTTGTTAGCCATAGACTGATATAAATTGAATTCAAAGTCCAAAGTTCATATATTCACAGCAGCAGCAACTTCTCAATGTGATTAGCACTAAATACAGGTGTGGCATTACCTTACTCAAGGTAAATAATAACATATCCACTGAAATTTCTGCAACTTCTTGGTTGGAACCTTTCAACAGTGACACAGAATGTTGTTTGTTTTTTTTTATTTTGCACCGATACAAATAAGACTCTAAAGTCACGAGTATATTGTCTGTAAATTGCACATATTCTATGCAATTTACAGACAATATACTCGTGACAATTTGCCATATAAATCCAAGTTTCTGGAGGGAGAAAATTATCACTCTGTTTGGTAAAGATTTTCAGAAGAAATAGACAATTAGATCTCATGAAGTTCATCTTTGGGTAGTGTGGTGTTGATCAATGGAATAAGATGCCTTCCAAGGTACATAAGGTAGAAAGTCTTACAAGATTCTAAAGTGAAATCAGATTTAACAGGAAAATTGTGACAGACTTTTTTTTTTTTTTTTTTTGGTGACAGAATAAGTTTGCATCACATGGCATGATAAATACTAATGGGAGTAATCTGGGTTATCTACTTCCTAGATAAATTATTTAGATGGGCTGAGAAACAACAGAAAATGTAAAGTCTTGCTTGTGTCTGGGTATAAGTAATCTTAGGACCATCTAGGTAGTATCAAACTCAGGCTAGTTGATGCTGAAATGAACTTTGTGGTAACTGTAAAATTTCTCTTAAAAAGTTTTTCATTATACACTTTGTTTTAAAAAATAATTTTAACAGTGCAGACAGGTCAGTTCGCAGTTCTGTCAATGATACACAAGAACTCTGCCAGTAGAGACAAAGGGGTAATCATTACATTACATAAAACAAAGGTCAGGCCACATCTTAAATATTGCATGCACATTTAGAAGCCATCTTTTAAGAAAGATAGACCTATTGGGGAAAATGCTGAGAAGAGCAGCATAATTAGTTAGAGGCACAAAGGGGGGTTCCTTATCAAGAGAAATTAGATATTTAATCCCCTAATAGATGTATCCTAAAAAATTAGACCCAACAGGCACATCTGCATATTCCATGATATGATAACACTGAAATGTCTACAATAAAGGCAATCAGTAATTTAAAATTGAGTGCTTCTTAATGTATTTATCTTGTCAGTAAAATGAAACATTTTTAATTATTAATTTTTTTAAATAAGTTAATATCAAACATGATTATCACAACAGCTAGTAGATATTTTCATAAACAATGCACACAGAAATATCCTGTGGCATATTTTTTAAGCATATCTTGAATAGTTTAAAAATATTTCTTGAATTATTTTTAAAAAAATTTAAATTTGAGAGCCACATTTGCTCCTAGCACTTCCCACAATTGATTGAATTTCTTCAATCTAGTGCATATGTGACATCACAAATAAAAATCAATAAATTAGCAAATGGAATCAATAATTTTGAATGATGTAATAATCAGGTTTTCTTTATTATTATTTAGTATTATGGACAATAACAATTGGCACATGTGGAATTGAAGTGCCAATGCTGTACAAAATTTCTTGTTGTATCGGGATTCCACTGGCTGCTATATTTTGCATGCCATGCTATACTAGCTGAATGCTAGTACTATAAAACTAGCAAGACATAAAAATTGGATTATGAATTCCACTTACACAGCTGTATAGATTGTAAAGTCTACTAACAAGAGTAATACAGCAATCTTATCATTAACCAAAAACTTATTTGGTTTTTAGGAGCATTAGCAACTAAGGCCATATTGCTCCAGGGATATGTGGTGGTCATTCCCTGACCTTTCTGCATCCTCCGTATTTAGTGGTCACGGGCTCGAACCCCAGGTCTAATCAAGAAGTGGGTGCTATGCACTGCTGCTCCTGCCCACCTGGCTACGGAGGCACCCCAAAAACTTATATGAATTACCCAGTGGTCAGGCACGAGGGTGCATAAGAACATCCATGCTTTGAGTGACCAGGGTTCAAGCCTGACTATGTGGTTATTCTAGAGTATAAATAGAAAATTTATTTATTTATAAAATTATAATTCAACACACTTCAAACTGAAACAATAACATATAAGATATGAAATCAAAGCCAAAAATAAATGAATGCCAGACCTCTGTCACTCCAGAAGTAATTTTTCAAGATAGTGCCAGTCAATTTTTATTACAAACTCATGGGACTTCAACAAATGCTTAAACCTGTTGTTACATACAGTACACAGAATGCTTAATATTCAAACTGAATTTTTTTTTTTTTTTTTTTTGCAGACATTCAAATTCAAAGGAAGTCAGGGATGCCGACTGAAAGGAAGCCAACTGAAAGACTACACTGAAGGAAATATCAAAATTCACACATCATTCTGGTAGCCATTAAAATTTTATTTTGTTATTATTTAAAAAAAAAAAAAAGACACCGACATTACTAGATTGTTACAGTTTGGAAACCAGACATCTGTAAGGTGAATTAATCGAGTTTTTTATTTTAAGGCTTTAAAAGGATTGAGTAAACTGAGGGCATTTTCACATTTCATCCTGTGACATAAACAAGGGGATAAATTTAGATTAAGGAGATAACTACAGAATAGACATTTGACAATCTTCCTTTAGTCAAAGAGCAACTGACTGCTGAAATAAACTCCCACCTACTCTTGTGGAAGTCTGAAGCTCACCCAAAGCTAAAGAGGTATGAGATAAATACTTGGGGGAAAAAAATAATAATGAATTTTTTTTTGCCAGTACTAACCTTTTCTTTTCCAAAGATAGACTAATTTGGCCACAATGTACAAAAACTCATAAAAGTTCCATCATAACCCAAAGCAAGTGTTAGACTGTGTCTGTATAGCAAAATTTGAGAAAGCCTCATAAATCAAAAATAGCTACTGTCAAAACTGAGGATGTTGAATATCATGCATGTGGACAATGTCTGCCAAATAGACTGTGTGAGTCCAGTTTTAAGGAGAGGCTTGGAAGGGACCAGTCATCTTCTACGTTTTGTCTTGATAATGGATACCCAAAGTTGAATCCAAAAGGTCAACAAAAATGCAATATTATTTGATATAATGAATGTGCATGTTAATAGGAAACATTTAAAATTTTCTACTTTTGAGACTCAATAAACCACTTAAAATTGCATAAAAAAACGGAATTGGATGTCTAATTTTAGAATTTTGTTATACTGAATTCATTTACCACATTTTTAAAACCTTGCATTCTTTTCTGTAAGCAAATGCAAATAGTGTTACTTTATTCCCTTTTTTTGCTGTTTTATAATACAGGGGTACACTCGATACAAGTAAGAGAATGAGTTTGGGAAATGGCTGACAAAACCAAACTATAGTTTACAAGTTCCTGCAATAATCACCTGATTTTCATATGTACATGCAGTGTTTCTTTCTTTATAAATTAATACATTTTATTCATAGATAGGCAAAAATCATTCAACTACAGTGAATTTTTCATTCAAATGAGACTTATAAAGCACTATTAACAAGGGAAGTTGTCTGAGACCTGGAAATATTTTTGTTAAGAAGTATTTGTTGTAATAGGATTTTACTATGTATATATATATATATATATATATATATTTTTTTTTTTTTTTTTTTTTTATTTCCAACCAATTTCGTGTAATCTGTCCAATATTAATTACATTCACAAATTCATATCATATATAGTTTTACCATTATGGATAAATTCCAAGTAGACTTTTGCATAATATTTTAATTTTAAAAGTCTTTTTTAGTTACTACACCTGAGATAAGAATATCTCCTTTTAAATCAAGCACACTTCTTTCTGAAATCTGCTAATGAATAGTGGAACGTGTTTTAAAGATGTGGAATTAGCCTCTTTCCAACTGTATTGTTACGGAATGAGTATTGCATGCATCTAAGGAGAGGTTTTGGGAGTTTTATCTAACAGACTAATAAAGTTAATTACAAAAACAGTAGCAGGCAGGAAAAATTCCCCATCATGCAATAGTGTAAATCAGATTCAATCCCTTCGATGAACGAAGTGAATTCCTCACAAATCAAAGTTGTACATAGACTTTTGTTTATATCACAGTTAAATGCAGAATACAGTTTTGAAATTAAAAATGCCATTTCTTAATGTCTTAGATTATTAAGCAAACATTGAATACTGAATTATCTAAGGAATCCAAATTGGACATTAATCTTTGTTATGGTGGGTTCCACTTGTGAAACAGTGTTCATTGTTTCTTCGACAATTCAAATGTTTGTTACCTGTATAGTGCCCTATGAATCATATGTTATGATTAATTAAAGCTTAATGCCTTATATATAAAATATACTGAAAAGTATTTTGTGTAACATACCTAACTGGTAACGAAATAACTAATTTCCAACAAATCTCCGTGCGATGCTATGTTAAAACTCAATCAGAAACAGAAAAGTATGGTGGTAAACAGCAAACACTTTATTAGTTTTTAGGGAAAGGCTGTGTACATAAGTACAATGCTTGCAGCAACAGCATACCAACAAGCAAATACAAAATATAAAAACCAGAAATAAGAAAAATGTTTCATTTTATGTTCTATATATCACTAAGATGTCATCCAGACTAATAATACAAGACTGCCCATACACCACACTCATATTTAGAGATTCTATAGTACCCATATGGACATTTCTGAAATTAGCATTACACTTAACAATTAATGTGACATATCAAGAACATTACTGATAGAATTGAAAACATTACAATTTACATAATTATTTAAACACAATAAGAATGGTAATTAAATTTCAACATGCTATAATATATTAATCCAATAACATGAATTATATTATTTTTTTAGAATCATTCTTGAATGTTTAAAACAATACATAATTTTTTTGCACGAATAGCCTTTGTCTGCTACATCTAAATTTCAGTGTAGTACAGTCGAACCAAACAAAGCTGGCAACTACAAGAACCTTGCCCGATCTTTAAATTTTCCAGAACTCAGGTTGCTACAAAAAATATTGCTTATTGTACATGTACTGTATAAATGTAACCTGTTTTTCTCAAGAGAAATGCAACATGAAGTACATGGATCAACTAGACAAGACTTCAGTAATATTTCAGATACAGCATAAGTTTGTTAAGGGGAAGTCTTGTCTGACCAATTTGATTGGATACTATGATGTAGTCACAAAGGAACTGGATGCAAAAAATAATTTAGATATCATATACTTAGATTTCAGGAAAGCTTTTGATACTGTTGCACATGGAAGACTACTGTACAAATTGGAGCAGTATGGCATTAAGTACAAGTTGCTACAATGGATAAAAGGATGGTTGAGTGGGAGAAGACAGAGAGTGGTAATCAGTGGACACTGCTCTTCATAGACAAATGTTATTAGTGTAGTCCCCCAGGGTTCGATGCTGGGTCCATTGTTGTTTTCTGTATTTATCAATGATATTGATGAAGGTATGTCAGGCTTAATGTTGAAGTTTGCAGATGATACAAAGGTTGGCAGGGTTATTAATGACAGTATGCTACTGCAACAGGATCTAGAAAAGTTGGGCAGATGGGCTGAAAAGTGGCAACTGAAGTTTAACATTGACAATTGCAAAATACCACATATCAGTAGCAGTAACCCTAGAGAAATGTACCAACTGTGTGGTGTTACACTGAGGTAGTGGAGAATGAAAGAGACCTGGGGGTAATTTTGCAGTCAGATATTAAGTTTTCTGAGCAGTGCAGGCAGGCTGCCAGAGTAGATCATGGGGTCTTGTCAATGATATACAAGAATTTTGCTAAAAGGGATAAGGAGGTAATTGTTCCCTTGTATAAGGCAATGGTCAGGCTACATCTTGAGTACTACATACAAGTTTGGAGGCCTCATTTTAGGAAGGATGTAGAGTTGCTAGAATGAGTACAGAAAAGGGCAACAAGACTGGTGAGGGGAAACAAAGGGGTGCTCTTACAAAGAAAGGCTTAAGTTCTGCAAATTGCGGCATCTGGAGACTAGGCACCTGCAAAGTGATCTGATTGAGGTGTATAAGGCCTTGAATGGATTGAGCAGGCTCAATGCTGATGGGATTCTTCGTCTTACTCAGATTACACACCTTAGGGGGCATAAACTGAAACTGAGGAAAAACAATTGTTGAATAGATGTGCAGAAATCTGCCTTTGGCCAGTGGGTAGTTGATTGCTGGAACAAACTTCCATCTGTCATTGTGGAAGTTGATAGCTTAAATAAATTCAAGGAAAAAGTGGATAAATCTTTGGAGTGAATGGATGGGTGAAATGAGAAGGATTTTTTTTTTTGCTGATACTGTATAAGTTTGCTTTCTTGCATCATATGCCTCTACTAATGCTAATGGAAAAAGTACAATAGAAATATAATTATTTCCCCTTCCCCCTCACTTTTCTATCTTCCAAAGCCATTGAAATCCAATGTTAAGTGTCTCTGACTATGACCTTTTTCCTGTATAGTGTTTTGAAAGACCACAATATCTGGGCTAATCATATTTAATTTTATTTTAGATGGTATATATGGGTAAACACAAATGAATGAAAGTTGCAGTGTTGCTAAACAGTAAGCATGTTTAGTGAATGCTACCTCAGTGTAATGCTTAATGTAAAAATCAAAAAACTCAAAAAGTGAGGAATCCAAAGCTTCTTATCAATGAGTTACTAACTTGTTCATGAATAGCAGTTATACAAAACCATGTACCTAACAAATTTCCCAATATCGTTAGAGCACAGTAAAAACTTAAAACCGGGTTTACGTGGTGGCTGAACCACAACTGTGATTCCCAAATTTAGTAGTAGTAGTTTCCTGGCATGAACTGCAAAAGTGTTTACATGTTGGCAATGCATCTATACTTCACAACAGCACCTAAAGACACTGTATACAGTATGGAAAGGTGAGACAAAGTGAGTCAATAAAACAGATAGTATAGTTCGTATAAACTATGCATCCAATGTGGCAAACTGGAAAAAGCAATTTGGCCAACATTTTGATGAGATAATTTATATAAAGAAAAGAATATTAAGATTTGAATTTACTGTGAATAAAATTGCCAGATGTTTCTGGACAACACTGTAATACTTTCACTCTAGACGGTATGAACTCCCTTTTCAATTTCATTATAACATGTTTTGGCCGAAAACCTTCAATACTTAATAGTTGCAGTCATCACTCATTCTTAAATTATGACTGTTTTTGTTTAGGGCTCTCATTCAGTGGCAAAACTACAAATTCTGCAATTCCCACAAGATTCGTGAACTGGCCTACAATGTTCTTTTACAACCATGTAAAACCAATAGTCTAGGCCCCTCCCCCAAAATGTAGGGATGTCTGAAGCATCTCTACATTGACAGACCTAGCAATGTGGTAGTTTAGCCACGGCTCTCATTTCAACTGAAAATTCAAAGCATACTAGCACTTCCATCTCTCTGGGTTCGATTTGGAGTCTGGTTTTAAGCATACTATGTGCAGAATCTGGGTTTCATTGAAATTTTATTCTAGTAGAGAATAAAATAAGATTTCATTCCATTTTGAGATGAATGCAATATTATGTTATTATATTTTTTATATTGTGTATAACTTTTATAATACTTGTAATCCCACCCCATGTAATCTCACCTTAAGACTCTGAAGTGAAATCTCTACCCTTAAAAATCAGCTCTGCTTTGGCAAATGACCCATCTAGAAACTAAATTTGCAAATTTGTGGGCAGTTTGCCAGATTCTATTTTCTTAAACATAGCTGAAAAACAGGTGTTGCACATACTGGATTGCCAGATTTAGGAGGTTTGATTGTATACACGTATCACAACTGAAAATAAAAAAGAAAAATAAACTCAGTTCTCCTAGTTGTTAAAGATTTGACAATAAAAGATAACCAATCCTGGCTGCTTAGTGCTATACACAGTGCTGCCATTTTATTAGGTACACTCCTGCTGTGCACACAAATGTATTGGCCCACAGCGTTGCAAGTCACATGACCACAGTTGTGGATATAAATGCAGCAGAACAACCTTTCTAGTATCAGTTAAGCGTACAAACTGTAACAACAATGGGGAAAAGGAGTGATCTAACGGACTTCAAACGTGGCATGGTAGTAGGTGCAAGAAGTGCTGGACAAAGCATCTCTGAAATGGCAGTTCTGAAATTTTCACACACCACAATTTCAAGAGTGTATCGAGAATGGTGCAACGAACAGAAAACATCCTCTCAATGGCACTCCTGTGGAAGAAAATCGCTTGTTGACGAGAGAGGTCAGAGGAGGATGGCTAGAATTGTGCAAGCAAACAGACAGGCAACAATGTCGCACATCACGTCAGAATACAACCTTGGTGTACAGAACAAAATATCGCAATGGACCACTAGTCGCACTTTGTCGTGAATGAGCTATAACAGCCGACAGCCACATCATGTACCTTTATTATCAGGGAAGAACAAGGGAGCACACCTCCTGTGGGCATAGCAACACCAGCACTGGATTATCGAGGATTGGAAAACAGTTTCTTGGTCTAACGAGTTGAAGTTCCTGGTGCATCATGTTGATGGAAGGCTCAGAATTTGGCAAAAACAACATGAATCCATGGACCCGTCATGTCTGACGACTACTGTGCAAGGTGGTGGAGGCAGTGTTATGGTGTGGGGAATGCTTTCTTGGCACATGTTGGGTCCATTGATACCCATAGATTCATGTCTGAATGCCACATCATTGCTGACCAAGTGCATCCGTTCATGTTGACAGTTTATCCTCAGTCAGATGGTTACGTCCAGCAGGATAATGCGCAGGTGCACAAAGCCCGAATCACTATGGAATGGTTCCAGGAACATGACAATGACTTTTCTTTGCTGCAGTGGCCTGCTCAGTCCCTGTATCTCAAATCCTATTGAACACCTTTGGGATAAGTTGGAAAGGGCTGTTCGCTGCAGGCCTACACCTCCGTCGAATCTCAAGGAACTGCGTGACACACTCATGTCTGCATGGTACTCCATTCCTGCACAACGTTTTCAGCATCTTGTTCAATCCATGCCTAGACGAATTCAGGCTGTTTTGAAGGCTAAAGGAGTCTCAACATACTACTAGGTAGGTGTACCTAATAAAGTGGCAGCACAGTGTGTTTGTTAGTATAAACAACTTTAGTAAATGCTATATACACTTGTATCCTTAATTATATCACACTTTGTCACGAATGGACTACAACATAGAAATGTAATGAAGGTAACTGAAAGAATATAACTGAAATGTAATGAAGCAACTCAAATGAAAATGTTAGCATTAAGCAGAGATACAAAAGGAATAACTAAAATGAGCAACAGTGGTAAAAACTGGTAGTATCAATGTAGTATAATGTAAGAAAATGATGCTGAATTGTAACTGTTATAACAAATGCTTATTACTAGGTGTGAATAATTTCATGCAAAACTTACATCATCATTATAATATACAAATAAAGTATTTTGCTGTGTTTAATTAATTGGCTTCCTACACAAATTGCTAATTAAATTTCTAATGAGTAAGTTAACAAAATTCTAAAGTAGTACTACTGCAATGAAAAGTGAACTAAACCAACAGCAGCAGCAACTGTAGTGGATAACACTTTAGAAAAAGTGTATGTAATCAGACAAAATATTATACTGTAGTGCAAAGTATATGCAATAAAACAGAGAAACCAATATTAAGCATAGATTGCATTCAAAAACAATGCCTAAATATACATTCCTACAAGTAAGAGAAAATAATACAAAGGCAGGTATTTCAACAAAAAAAAAAAAAAAAAAAAGAAAAAAAAAAAAGAAAAAAAAAAAGTGGGGTAAATAATTTTATGCTGCATGCACAGCAATTAAATTTTAAAGAATGTTTAAGAGTTTCTAGGAGAAAATTTACTTTCAAAAAATTGGTATTAAATGTAAAAAGGAAAAAAAGTACACTTCCTTTTGGCTGATTTTTTTTTTATCTATAATGCATGCCATTATATTTATTCTAATCAGATTAGAAGGGATACCAGTACATTTTTGCTACTCGGAGAGTTAAAAGGAACCAAGACCTTACTTTTAACCCTTAATTTGCTTGCAAGTAAGTTTACAAATAATGATATTTCTCATAAAATATAAATTAGTTAAACAATACACTGATAGCTGAAAAATTCATATATATTTGTTTTAAATAGCAATACAATATATTACACATAATAAGTAATTAAACATTGTATAAACTATTAATAATGAAAGGTTAAATTTTTAAAAGTTAATTATATAAAACAAAAGCATTAACTTGTCCTGTGATCATTATAATTATCACAATAAAAAAATTATAAACAATAAATTTTTCCATAAAATTAAGATGAATTATAGTGTGGATATAAATATAGTAGAAAAACAAAAATAAATAAAAATTTCAATTTTTCTTTTATATTTATGAAAACTACCCAACAATAAATTTTATAAAAAACATGACAGTAAAGCTTATTAGGTAACACAAATAGGAGAACCTGCAACTTGAAGCTTTGATGTTCACTGATTTGCTTACAAAGCTTGAGACCTTGCTTTCCAGATTGCAGGCAGTTGCTCTGCTCTCATGGTTTACACTTTGATCAAAATTTGACCAGAATCAGTCAGGTAATTGATCGTTCACCAAACTAAACTTATTTGGCAATTGTCGGTTATATGAATCCACAGAAAACTTTGCTATAGCTCTATGTTCAATGGCTTGTAGACCTATCGCTCATAGATATCCATTCAGGCCATTAATGCATCTTGTTTGTTATTATGTCTGGTACTAAATTTGATGTGACATTAATGCCCTGAATAGGTTTCTATTAGTGGTGGGCATGTAAATGACTAAAACAAGTCCTTTTCTCATTTCGCATTTAAATTCAAAACCTGCAGATAGTCATACAACTATTCTCACCAACAGAAAACACAAATTCACAGTTTATGATAAGCCCAAGGGTCCCTGCGTCCATAACAAAAAGGCTTTAGATTTTTTTTTACATATTTAATTTTTATTTCCATATGTGCAAATAAATTCCATTATCTTGTATTGTTAGTAAATGGAGTTTTCAGGTGCATTAATACCAAAAATACTACAATCAAGTAAACCCTAGATATCAACTCAATGTACACCTTGCATAAGCAATGACCAGCTGATATATATATAAAATATATTAATATAGTATTAAAATATATTTTATACAAAAATACGTTGCAAGCTAAGAATGTAACCTCCTTTATCCTGTAGGTCCTTAACATTCTCAAAGACATCCATGAACTTGCAGTTCATGGAAGTCTTTGAGAATGTAACCATTAACAAAATAGTAAAAGCTTACTCATTATTCACCGTTGTTATATTTCCATCATTATACTCATAATACATAAATCATTTTTAAAAGTTGTCCTTGGTCACATACTCCAATCTAACGCCTTATAATGAATTTGTATATCATTACATAAAGTAATCATTTAATATTTAAATAGAACACTTAAATAGAAAGGGTGCAAGAATATTTGCTGATGCTATCGAGGCAGTGTTAGGTGGGTCGGAAAACTGCTAGCTTGGGGGGAGACAAAGACCAATAGATTGACAGTAGCCACTGGCAGAGGTCAAAGAGATTCTTGCACTGCTTCTATTAGAATGAGCAGAAGCCTGAAAAACAAGATGCATGGTATTTCAGAGACTGCTGGGAGCCATTGCGGTACAAGTAAACACATGGGTTGTGTTAGGGTAGCTAAGAATAGAAACAGGTGCAGGTATACTTGTGTGTACACCAATGCTAGGAGTTTAGTAAATAAATTTGATGAATTTGAGGTATTGCTCAAAACATCAAAGGCAGATATTGTTGGGATATCAGAGACGTGGTGTCACACAGATATAAGGGATGCAGAACTGCAATTTGGGGAGTACAACGTCTACAGAAAGGATAGACAGGATAGGAAGGGGGGGTTATGCTATTAGTTAAGAAACACATAAAAACCAAGGAAGTGAAGCCAGTCGACATCGCTGGACAGTGCAGTGTTGAGTCAGTTTGGTGTGACATAAGCATTGGGAGATCAAAATTGAGAGTAGGAGTGTGCTATAGGCCTAATGACTCTGATGAGTATAATAAGGAACTGTACAGGGTAATAGAGTGGGCCAGTAAATCAGAGAGTCTTATAATGGGAGATTTTAATTTCCCAGATATTGACTGGAATTTGGGGGCTGGTTACTCACGCACTAGCAGGGCTTTTGTGGATTTATTGGATGATTGTTTTCTACATTAGCATGTTCGGGAGGCAACTAGAGAGAGTAATACTCTTGATTTGATTATCAGCAGTGATTCTTCATATAAATGAACCACTAGGTGGCAGTGATCACAGTGTGCTGAAGTGGGATTTACTCAAAGAGGTAACTACCATTAGGGGTAAAGGGAAGGGTTATTGCTTCCGTAAAGGCGACTACGATGGACTGAGACAGTATTTAAATTCTATACAGTGGGACCAACTGATGATGTTACCAACAGCAAATTCAAAATGGGAAGCATTCAAAGAACTTATCTTGGAAGCTACTAGGCTTTACATACCAACTAAGAAATATTGTTCAAGGTTTAGGCCAAAATGGATGTCAGATGAACTAATGAGGCATATGGCAGAGAAGAAAAATGCATGGGATACTTACAAATTAACACATGACAGAGAAGCCTATGATAGATACAAGTTGATATGCAACCAAGTTACAAAGGAGGTTAGGCAGGCGAAGGCAGATTACGAGAAATCCTTGGCAAGGGATGCAAAGAAAAACAGCAAAGAGTTCTTTACTTATGTAAACTCTAGAAGGAAGGGGATGAATCAGATTGGTCCACTTGATATTGATGGGTCAACTGGTGATGATCCTGCTCAGGTAGCTAACAAACTAAACGAATATTTTGCATCGACATTCACACATGAGGAGTTATTCAGCAAGGGGAATGCCAGAGGTGTATTCAACTCTAACAGTAACCTAGAGAATCTTGAAATAACTGGGAGTAAAGTGGAGGAGAAACTGTTGAAGATAAACACAAGAAAGGCACCCGGGGTGGATGGGATCTATCCAGTTATATTAAAGGAGGCAGCAAAGGAAGTAAGCAAACCCTTAGCCATAATTATGAGAGCTTCCTTGGACTCAGGGGAGGTACCCATAGACTGGAAATGTGCAAATGTGACCCCAATTCACAAAGGAGGATCAAAGGCTGACACAAGTAATTATAGACTTGTGAGCTTAACTTCTGTTCCAGGAAAATTAATGGAGGCACTGGTTAAAGAAGCACTGCAGGATCATTTAGACAAGACTTCAGTTATAGCTCGGACACAGCATGGTTTTGTTAAGGGGAAGTCTTGCCTGACCAACTTGATTGGATACTATGATGCAGTCACAAAAGAACTGGATGCAGGGAATAACTTTGATATTATATACTTGGATCTTAGAAAGGCTTTTGATACTGTTGCACATGGAAGACTGCTACACAAATTGGAGCAGTGTGACACTGGAGGCAAATTGCTGCTATGGATAAAGGGGTGGTTGAGGGGGAGAAGACAGAGAGTGGTAATCAATGGACACTGCTCATCGTGGACGAATGTTATTAGTGGAGTCCCTCAGGGCTCAGTGTTGGGTCCATTATTGTTTTCTGTATTTATAAATGATATTGATGATGGTATATCAAGCTTAATGTCCAAGTTTGCAGACGATACAAAGGTTGGCAGGGTTGCCAAGGACACTACTGACATTATGCTGCTGCAACAGGATCTGGAAAGGTTGAGCAGATGGGCTGAGAGGTGGCAAATGAAGTTTAACATTGACAAATGTAAAGTACTACACATGGGAAACAGCAACCCCAGAGCAAGGTATCAACTCTGTAGTACTACACTGACAGTGGTCGAGAATGAAAGGGACTTGGGGGTGGTTGTGCAGGCAGATATGAAGTTCTCTGAGCAGTGCAGACGGGCTGCAAGAGTAGCTCATGGAGTATTTTCAATGATATACAGGAATTTTTCCAGCAGGGATAAGGAGGTGATTATTCCATTGTATAAGGCAATGGTCAGGCCACACCTAGAGTACTGTATACAGGTCTGGAGGCCTCATTTCAAGAAGGATGTAGAGCTGCTGGAAAGAGTACAGAGAAGGGCAACAAGATTAGTGAATGGAACAAAGGGGTGCTCTTACGAAGAAAGGCTTAAGTTTTGCAAATTACAGTGTCTGGAGACTAGGCACCAGCGAGGTGATCTGATAGAGGTGTATAAAGCCTTGAATGGTTTAAGCATGCTCAATGCTGATGGGATTCTTCCTCTAGCTCAGAAAAATCACCTGAGAGGGCATAAATTCAAATTGAGGAAAGAGATGTAGGATAGACGTGCGGAAATTTGCCTTTAGCCAGCGGGTGGTTGGTTGGTGGAACTGACTTCCATCCCTTGTGGTGGAGGTTGATAGCCTAAATAAGTTTAAGGCTCAGCTGGACAGGTATTTTGAACAAACAGAGGGGTGAAGTGGAAGTGGTTTTTTTTTTTTTTTTTTGGCTGATGCTGCATAAGCTTGCTTTCTTGCATCAAATGCCTCTACTACTGCTAATGCTAATGCTATTAGTTACTCTCACCAACCCATTAAGGCAGTTTATAAACTATTCTACATCTGGTCCAATGGTTAGTGCAAAAGGAGAATATAACATTTCAGTGCATTGTTATTGGAGTGAATTTTCGGTCTGATCAAAATATGCAGTGTAGCAATAGTCTTATATAAGCAACTTTGCTTGTAAATGCCAATATGCAATCCTGACTTCATTGTGCTGAGTTGTGGCATAGCTTAACATAAAAATCAAACTAATGTTCTCCTCACTGGAAGGTTTGAGAGAGAGAGAGAGAGAGAGAGAGACCATATTTTAATAGTTTAAATATTGTTTTAGGCCATTTTAGTCCATTTTATATTTGAAGGTTTGAATACATTAATTTAAACTAATAATTTTATATGCTTGTTTTCTTAAATTCCATCATATAATTTTTAGTGCAGGTAGAATATCTAAACTCTGCTTGTCCATAAACTAGAATTGTCCAAAATCTGAACATTATTTTTTTTGCTGTTGTTGCAAAACTTGGTCACTGCAGTTTGATGCAAAACTGTTTCTCTGAATAGGTTCTCCAAATTCAATTGTACTAAAGTTAAATTATATTTAACTTAACCTTTGAAAACTACATTGGTAGCTTTGCATCTATGCATTTATGTTTCGTGACCAGCACTTTCAAAGTAAAACACACTATGGTCATACTCAACACTTTGATGGCCACAACACCAAGTCCAAATTTATCAAATTTATTTTAATTATTTTTTTTTGAAAAATTACATATTTATATGGCTAACCTTCACTATATATAAAAACACCTTGGGTAAAATTTGCCATGAAATGTACTATAATCAGTTTTGTCATCTATCAACCTGTGACATTCATGTGTCTTTGTATTCACCTCTCATTGGTCTTTAATAATAGTTGACAGAAAAGGTAGTCTTTACTAATTTGTTAACAAGGGATGGCAGTGTTTTGATTCATATTTTTGAACTTGCAACTCTATTGGCAATGCATGCGAGTCAGAATTGTCATTCCAAGCAATTACAGTCCATTCCGGTTATTTGGGACACATCAGGACTGGTGCATTTTGGCCCGATTAAGTGGCTGCCCCACTTATCTGAAGTTTCACGTAAATAGTTAAAAATACAATGTCTCCCCCCCTTTACAATTGATTCACTGTACAATCAAATCACATTACAACGAACTCACCATAGTAAAGCACCGTTCACTATATGATGTGTAGTAAGCGCCGGTCATTGTGATCACATTTGCGAATTGAATTTTAATTCTATTAAACAGCGATTCTAATTAGCGAAAATAGGAGGAATATTATCCACAGGCTATAAAAGTAAAGATATATTAAGCACAAATTTACCCTTTATTACCTTACCAATTAAAAAATTAAATGATATGTGAAAATCGGAAGAATATACGTGATAATCGGAATAATTAATACATACTGTAATATGTACATATGAACTAGTCGACATTTCTGTTCACTGACATTTGTGGGTAGGGGTTAAAATTTAAAACAGTAAAAAGATAAGCAATCAATAACAAAGAACACGGTGCACACAAATTGCAAGTAACACGATATGCGCAAGTGAGAAGGGAGTAACGAGTTACAAAGCTTTAAAAATAGGAAAGAAGAGAAGATCTGAAAATTAATTTTTTTATATGATTGAACATTTCATGGAAGTGTAAACACATTTCACCATAATAACCCACAGAATTCCAGCTGTCGGTATTATCGCAAATTCATAAGATCAAGTTTACTGTTCGTTTATGATAGATTTCACTAAGAGAAAAGCCCAATAAACAGGTGACTGCTAATTGTTTTTATTATTTTATGGTTGTGACCTCCAGAATTTCGACCGAACTATGTGGTACCGTCGGAGACAATCATAGAGTAATCTCCAGCGCTGCAGTCTCCTGCCCCAATTAAACAGCATGCTGTCCCAATTAAGCAAAGTAAACCCTGGCTATTTTCGCCATTGGTTTCTGTTTTTTAAGATTTGCCCCAAATAAACCGCTGCCCCGATTAACCGGTGGCCGAAATAACCAGAATCCACTGTATTTGCTTTGAAAATAAATCTTTATTGATATTAATTAATTTTTATTAATCTTTATATTAGTTAAATCTTTACTGTTTTCTAAAATGAAGGAGAGCATTGCAATGGAAATAAAAAAAACCTGCAGAACAAAATTTTCTTGGTGACTCATGGGCAAGCCTTTCTCAGCCATTTATTCCTTTTGCCTTTTTAATTATGCATTGTATAGCTGTTTAATATTTTGGTAAGTAAAACAAATGTGTGTATCATATTAAAGATATCTGAACACAGCTATGGAGAATTTCTTAGCGGTGTTCAGATTCCTGTGCTATATACTCTTTAGTGTACATAAAATCATTATCATTATTCTTTTGATCATTATTCCTGTAGTGTGTTTCTGAATAATACATAGACAGAAATACATATCATTCAGAAACCCAAAAACTGAAAACTGGCTTTTCTCCTATCTAGAGTTTGCCAGACAGATAAATTGACACTTGATTTACATACCAAAATATTATTATCCAGACTGCATTCTGATTAAAACACATCATAGTGTTTTCTTCTCTGAAGTGACTGTTTTTTTTTTTTTTGTTTTTTTTGCATTGATTTTAAGGCAAATGATGATGTTACAAGCAGTGGAAAAAGTGTTCAGTGTCAATCACCAAAATAGGAAAGGAGAAGAAATCTAAAAAGAAATCCTGCCTAATTTTTAGATGGAGTAGTGAGTTTAAATTAGTAGAAATAAAAACTTTTATTTGCAGAAATTATATAAGAAGTTGAGTGCAAAGGTCATAATGTTTCATATTAACTTTTGATGAGAAATAATCATATATGATCATGTTTATAAGTTTCTAAAAGTTGCAACTTTTAGAAACTACCCTTCGTGTCTAATTATGAAAAATTAATTTTCTTAGAAATAATTATCATCATTATAATATGTTACTTCTGTAGTTCTTATATTATTGACTACATAAAACAAATATCTTTTTGTGACTATGTTATAAATTTCTAAAACTTGGAGAGAAAAGCAGACAGCATAACAATTTAGATTTCAAAAGTTTATAACAAGAAAGCAATTGCTCTGCATTAAAGAAATAATTTAATATGATAAGCCTTTACAAAAAAAAGGAAGTTTACTTGCAAATAAATAAAAATCCAAATGTATTTCTGTTGGAACATTCTGCCAACTATCCTTAGTTGAACTTATACATTACTAAAGAAACAAAAACAAGGAGAACTAAAAATAACGGGAAGAATCCAGGCAAGGTTATAAGTCACTGAACAACATGTGATTTGTTGAAATCTTAACTGGGAGTTTTTTCCTTTTCACTGCAAAGTCTGGTCAATATGCAAAGCAAGAAAGAATGGAAGACTGATCTGCAAAGATATTTTGGTGACCTCTTCCAAGTTTACAAATGGTTGTGAACCCACTGGGATTACGAAATGGCTGGTCTGTTCTGGATTGGAGGTAACTGACCTCACTTTAAGAGATGCAATGAAAATGCTACAGAAAGAAACAGCACTCCAGGTCAAAGATGGAGCCACAGTGATGGAAGATGTGGCTCTGAGAGGATGTGCCAGGACTGACCGTCAGTTTAGATGTTATAGTACTTGTACAATCTGCAGATGGTTAGAGTTTCCTCTGTTCAGCAAGATTCAGGATTTTGTGGGAAATTGAAGTGGGAGCACAGCTCCCATATGAGAAGTAGCAAGACTTAAGAATCTAGTCTTTGAAAAAGAGAAGCCACTCAGACTGGATCTGCCGATGCTTCAGTTAAAGGGAGGAGACACTAAATGCAGAATACGTCTTTATATTTTCTCCTCTGCTGATATGCTTCTGTGGTAAGGACCTGTCATGCGAGAAAGGTCACTGGAGAACACCATGTATTTGACCTTTCCAGCATACAGATATATATGTTGGAAAGATACATCACATGCATATTAGCAAAGAAGAAAATATAAGGAAACATTTTTCATTCAGTGCTCGCCCCCTTCTTGACAACTGCAACATTGGCAAATGCACACTCCAGTCTGACTGGCTTTCCTTCTTCAAAGATGAGATTCTTAAGTCTTTGCCACCTCTCATATGAGAATGAGATTCCTCCACTCTCAAACTTACCACAACCTTCAATCTGGCTGAAAGCAAGAAACTGAAACTTTGCATTCTCAGTCTACCCCAACATACAAATAAAAAAAAATATGCCAGTCCTAGCACAGCCTCCCATTACCAATATCTTTCATCACTGCGGGCTGTTCTTTGACCTGGGACACTTTTGTCTCTTTCCACAAAAACATCTTTATTAGGTCCTTGCAAGGAACTCAACCACTTCCAACCTAGACAGACCATTACTTTTGTCACAGATGGTAGTAGAACAGCTTCCTCCAGTAGGGGACACCAGCAATCTTATAATCCCAAGTTAGCAACTATTTTAAATCCCAAAAGCAGGTTGGCCTGATTTGTGACTAAAAGGAAGAGAGAAATTTTCATAATCATGTAGCATACAGTGACTAATAACCCACCCAGCTGTGGTTCTTCCTGTTATTACTAGTTCTCTTTGTTTTGTTCTTGTTTGTTCAATAATGTAAAAGCTCAATCAAGGACAATGTTCCAACAGAAGAAGCAAGCTTATACATCAGCCAAAACACACAAAAAAAAGGGGGGGGGGAAAGAAATCCACCTCATATGTCCATCCTCTCTAATAATTTTTATAGTGCTTCCTTAAATTTATTCAATACTTTCACAACACCAGACATTCCAACAATCAATCAATTACTCTTAGCTGAAAGCAAATTTTCACTCATACATCCTGCAGCCATCCTTTTTCAATTTTATGTCACTGTGTTTTGTCCAAGAAAAAGTAAGAATGCCATCAGCTTTTAGTTAACTCAATCCATTTAAAGGTTTAAATACTTCATTGAGGTCTCCTCACAGGTGCTTAATTTCCAAGTATTGCAATCTGCAGAATTGAAGTCTTATGATAAAAGTACCTTTTTGTATCCTTGACTAATCTGGTTGCTTTTCTCTGGCCCATTCCAAGAGATCTACTTCCTTCTTAAAATGAGGCCTCCAGACCTGTATACAGTACTCAAGATGTGACTTAGCCGTTGCTGATACAATGGAATAATCACCTCCTTGTCCCTCCTGGCTAAATTCTTGTACATCATTGACAGAATCCCATAAACTATCCTAGTAGTCTGCACTGCTTGGAGAACTTGATGTCAATGTTAAACCTCAATTGCCACTTCTCAGCCCATCTGCCTAATTTTTTTAGGTCTTGTTGTTGCAGTAGTGTATCTTGATTTCTGTCATTAATCACCCTGCCAAAATTTGCATAATGTGCAAACTTAAACAATAACCTTAATATGCCTTCATCAATATCATTAATAAATAAAGAAAACAGTAAGAGGCCTAGCACTGAATCCCCAAGGTTTGTTGTTGTTTGTTTGTTTGTTATTTGGTTTTTAGGAGCATTAGCAACCAAGGCCATATTGCTCCGTGAATATGCGGTGGTCATTCCTGACCTTTCCGCATCCTCCGTATTTGGTGGTGATGGGCTCGAACCCCCGTCTAATCAAGAAGCGTGTACTACGCACTCTGCTCCTTCCCACCTGGCTACGGAGGCGCCTTAATCCCCAAGGGACTCCCCTAATAACATTAGTCAAAGGATAGCAGTGACCATCCTCTTGTCTTCTACCACTCAGCCATCCCTTCCATAGCAGTAACGTGCTGCTAATATCACACTGCTCCAATTTGTACAGCAGTGTTTCATGTGGAACAGGGTAAAGCTTTAATGAAATCTAAGAACATAATATAATTTTTTTTTTTTTTTGCATCAAGTTCCTTTGCTACTGTGCCACAGTAACTAATCAGAATGGTCACACAAGATCTCCCATTAACAAATCCATGCTTGTAATTTCAATATAACTGCATTCCTGTTAAGATCCTTCATTACTTCTATAACCAGTGACTCCATTATTTTTTCTGGAAGTGAAGTAGATGTCTGTAATTGCTCATTTTTCACCCTTTGAGACTTTGCAAAATCTCCAAACTCTAGGGTCTCCCCTTAAATCAAAGGATGCTTTCATAACTATGGCCATGGGTTTGCTTACCACTTTTGCTGCTCCTTTTAATATAATCAGATAGATCCCATCAGTCCCAGGTGCCTTATTCACTTTTAGCTTCAACAATTTTTCTTCTCAGTTATCACAAAATTATTCAGCTCCCTATTATAATTTGGTATATTCCTGATGTACGCATCCCCAAAGACTTGTTCACATGTGAATATAGATTCAAAATATTTATTGGTTTTGTCAGCAACCTGAATAGGATCATCAACAGTTATGCCATTCATGTTTAGTGGACTATTGTAGTTAATTTCTTTTCTTCTTGTGTTAATATAAACAAAGAACTCTGCTACTTTGCTTTGCATTCTTAGCCAGTCTTCTCATAATCAGCCTTAGCTTGTCTGACCTTCCTTAGTGACTTTATTGCACACTAGTTTGTACTTACTGTAGGTTTCTTTGTCCCCTGATAATTTATAATCATCTCATGAATTTGATTCTGCCACTAGACTTCATAAGTTCATCTGACATCCATTTAAGTCTGAACCTTGAACAATATAAGGTGCATTTGAAAAGTTCGTGGCCTGAGTATGAAACGGTAGTGGCACAATGTTAAAATTTCTGCACTTAATGTATAACATTTCAAATAGTAAACTAATAGCCTACCAAAAAAAAAAAAAAAAAAAAAGATGTTATTGAAATTACATTTTGTGCAATTTCAATAATGTTTTTTTTTTTTTTTTTTTAATTACAGGTCCTGACGTCAAAGTTATGTGTGAATGATGAAAGAAGAACAAAATTAGTCACTGTGCAGTCATCCAATATTTGAGGGAAAGGCACTAATGCTAAATGTAATTCAGAAGGATATGATGCCACTTCCTGTTCCATGGTGAAGGAGTGGGCAGCAGAGTTTAAATGTAGGAGGGAGAGCCTGGAAGATGACCCATGCTGTGGAAGACTTGCAACATCCATCACTCCAGAATTGTTGACAGCATGCATGATCCGGTGATGAGTGATCAACGAGTAACAGTTCAGTACATTGCTAGTGTTTCATCTGAATGTGTGTACTACATAATAAGAAGTTCTCGCTATGTAAAAGATGTTAGCATCCAGAAAATTTCCTTGCAAGGTTTGTTAACCATGGATGAGACTTGAGTCCATCACTAACAGCCAGAGAGACAAAGAAGCAGTCCAAAAAGTGGAAACACCACTCTTCTTCCCTTCCAAAGAAAGGCAAGTAGATTCCTTCTGCTGGCATGATGATGGCACAGATTTTTTGGGATGCTGACAGATTACTTTGAGAAAAGCCAGACAGTCACAGGGGCATATTATGCAGACCTTATGAGGAATTTGCATGAAAACATCAAAGACAAATGCCAAAGAAAACTCAGCAGAACAATACTCCTGCTCACAAGTCTGTCATTGCCATGGCTACACTGGTTGAGTGTGACTTTGAAATCTTGGACCATTTCCAATATTCACCAGATCTAGCACCACTGGACTTTCATCTATTTCCTAATTTGAAAAAGTACTTGGCTGGCATCCATTTTCTCACTAACAATAACATCACTGCTGTAGTGAATACATTCCAGGAAGCCCAAGAGGAAACTTTCTTTGCAGCTGGAATCAATGCATTGCACCATCAGTGGCAAAAGTGTACTGGTTCCAAAGGGGACTATGTTGAAAAATAACATGATACCAGACTCCTCAAATAAACCATCTATACTCAGGTCACAAACTTTTTAAATGCTCCTCATAGCTCTTAGTTGGTATAAAAGGCATAGTAACTTATAAGATTACTTCCCTGAATTCTTCCTATTTAGAATTTGCAGTTGGTAACATCACAAGTTGCTTCCACTGAATAAATTTAAAAGCTGTCTAAGACCACTGGTCACCTTTATGAAAGCACAATTCCTTCTCTTTACCCTTTACAGTAGCTAGTAAATCCTACATTATTATATTATGATCACAAACCTAGTGACTCCTTTATCTGGAGATTCTTAATTATGAAAACCGCTGATAATCAGATTGAGTAATAATTTTCCTTATTGCTTCTACAACATGCTGTTGTAGAAAATAGTCATCCAATTGATGTAGACAATTTCTGCTACTGAGTGAGTGAACAACCCACGAGTTCCAGTCAGTATCTGGAAAGTTAAAAGCAACCATCATAAGGCACTCTGGTTTGCTGGCCCACTGTCTGTATAACTCCATTATACTCATCAGCTATTTGGCCTTTAACACATTTCTAGTCTCTCTCTCTCTCTCTCTCTCTCTCTCTCTCTCTCTCTCTCTCTCTCTCTCTCTCTCTCTCTCTCTCTGTGTGTGTGTGTGTGTGTGTGTGTGTGTGCACGCGCGCACACACGCTTATGTCACACCAAACTGACTCAACACATCAACTGGATGCACTGTCTTATATTCTCTGTATCTGAAAAACTAATAAACTTACACTCATTGCAATAAACTGTTTCTTTAACACAAAGAAAGTGTATTCTCTTATTATATTATTTCAAATTGTAATTTTCAACATTTCCATTCCTTTTTATGAATCCCTGCTGTTGACTCACCAGTTGTCATCGTTTATAAATATATAAAATCTTTAAAATATATTGCTATTATAAAAGTTTAAAAAAATGTAGGTTTTATTATGATATAAATAATTATAAAAAATAAATAACTAATGGCAAATGCAATAGATGTTTACTTATTTACTTTGAATAGTAACCAATAAATTTGTTAGGATTATATGCTATACACTGGCCATAAGTTTCAATCCTTATCACTTTCAATGGGCTTTTTCCAAATAAATCTATATCCAACTATTAAAAGTAAAATTAAATTTCATTATAGCCATTTAAGAGATAAGAATGCTAGTTTTGTTGTACGACACAGAAAAAAAAATTTATTTTGTAATATTAACTGGCTTTACTTTTTTTCCAAGGCAGCAGCTGTAAGATACACAGATGTGTGATATTGTGTGGGCAATTTTTAAGTCAGAAAATGTGCTGCATATTTCCTTTCATCAGCTCATGTATAATAGCACAAATGAATCCATGGTACAGACTTTTATCCCAAATCTATTCCATAGGATAGACTTTCCAAATCCTATAACACAACTATTTATGAACATTTCTTGCCCAATTTCATTACTACTATAATAATTTTAAATATATAACATTATACACACACATATTTATTTTAAGTTATTTTTAAGTACTGGCTTTTAAGATATTTAATAATCAGTACATACACCAGGAGAAAAATAAATTTCTTTCTGCAGCTAAAGAGATAAAAGATGTAAAAAAAAAAAAAAAAAAAAAAAAAACTTTAAAAAATAAATAAATGTTATGATAAAACCTATCCACTGTTGACAAAATTTTTATGTAATAATTATTACATAAAAATAATTATTACATATTCATTAATGTTAATTAGCTTCAACAATAAATTAAACATAATATACTCTGTAAGTAAACGGCCACTATGTTGTCCCTGAGAGATTGAATGGACAGAGCTTGTATTTATTTTAAAAACTACATACAATTTAATTTGTAATAGGATTAACGTCAATAATCAATTTCCTTAAAATTTGAGAAATCCTATTGCTTCTAAAACTTTGTTCACCCCGCTGAATAATTATTATTTATAATCAAATGTCTAGATGTACTGAGTAAAAGGCATCATGTTGGCTCTTTAATTCTTAAAATTACATATAAAAAAAGAAATACTTGTTTTCCATGTGAAATTAACAAAACAATAACTTTACTGAACTCAAAAATACAGGAAATAAAATGTCTAGAATAAATCCCTTCATTGAAACTTTCAAAAATCAGAAACTTTAATTAATATGACTAGATTGACAATCAAAATATATAGTAATTATATATACATAATATAAAAACAAACAAAGGCATTTAAACCTCATATCAAATAGTTAAAAAGCTTGTAGAGTATTTCAAAGTTTTGTTGATTCTAGAAGAGCACTTTCAAAGACTGTAAAAGTTAACAGACATGAGATGCTAATGTACTTAAAAAAAAAAAAATTCCTTAAGGCAACTTAGCAAATAAAAACAGAATTTTTTTGTTTGCACATCAAAATACACTTGCAACCTATTGTGATTTCATTACTTATATTATTCAATCTGATACAGTGACAAGCATCACTTGCACTAATGAATTAGAATAATCTTACTCTGAGAGAAGAATAAATTTTTGGTTGTCCAAATGCATTAAATCAAAAAATTATATTTTTTATAATGAAAAAATGTATATCCGCTCTACACATCATTTATAACCAATAGTCAAATGTAAATATGTCGCCATGAACAGGTTAATTACCGATTTTATTGGCTGTTTAAAATTAATATTACATATGGTTTCAGACTTAATATCTGCATCAGTCTACAAGAAGCCCTAGCAATTATAAGACTACTGATGGTGCTCAGCTGCAGAGTCACGTGCTAAGTTGTACCCACAACTTAGTACCTACAAAATCTACCTGTCAAACATGTTTATGCATGATTTAAATATGTCATATTTCTAATTTCATGCTAATCATACATGAAACTATACAACTAATTATTTCTTATAAATGGCATGATGCTCCGGATTTTATTATAGTTTTAAACAGAAATGAAAACTTGTTCTTTAGTGGTAAGAGAAATTACTTTTATTTCTAAGGAAGAAATGTATGGATACTACATGTCAAACATTTCGTGGAGTTTCTCTCCATTTCAAAGTAACTGCAATGACAGAATTTAACAAGTTATTTATAAATTAGAGTTATATAACTAAGCTATGAATAAAAATTCAGTGAAAATTAAGTTAAATTAAATGGATTTGCCAATGAACAGGTTAATTACCGATTTTATTAAATTTCATTAGTAAGTGCTTACCCTGTTATCTTTACTGCTGCACATCACAAACTACAATTTAAAAGTATACTATTATATTATTTTAATTCTGTTTTAAGTTTTATATGTACACACACAATTTAATGCTCTTAAAACCAGAATATTACTGGATCTCTGATAGTAATTATCTAGCTCCAGGTTATTGCATGGGAGTTAAGGGCAATTTTCGAAGCCCATCTCAGTATCTGCAATCCTTTGTTCCAATTAATATATTTCAGTTGCTTTCTGCATTTATTTGTTGCTAGAATGGATGTTCGTGAATAATTTCTTTAGATAATGTGTGTGGAACACAGGGTCTAAATTTAATAGGATTGTAGTATTACTTAGATTTGCTTAGATTAAAATTATAGGATTACTTAGATTTGCTTTATAAACTTGTTCCTTAGTGGTAAGAGAAATGACTTATTTCTAAGAAAGAAATGTATGAATACTACATGTCAAACATTATTTATTTATTTAGTTTGAGGAAATTTCTTTAGTGTAAGTAAGTAAATATGAAATTTCATGAAACTAATTAGCTAAGCATAATTTACATGTTATGTTTATTTCCTTCCATATTAAGAACTTTTAGTTATGTATGAAGTAGTATCACACAAACAATACTGTGCCCAATGGATAAAATGTACTAAAATAATAAAAATAAACACACTGATACTTTAAATAAGCTAATTAATTGGGAGGGGGCAAGATACTCTACATTATGGGATACTGTTAAAGAATACAGTATCCCCCCCCCACCACCAAATTTAGCTTATAATTAGATTGTTAACAAGTTTATTTTTTTCTTATTTCAGTATTTCTCACCTTTGAATACAGCAGTGCCTGTGCAATATGGACCCATTGCATATGACGAATTTTTGGCCAAATTTATGTTTGGCATATGCATTTGGTTTATCTTTGTAAGCTCCACTGACCACTTCAGTTTGTGTAATAAACTGCCTCTTATTTCATGCAGTGTAGTATCAATTTATTTCCCAATACCACAGTAAATGACATGTAAAATGAATATACATTTATTCATTATAAATTATTTGGTTCCATTTCTTCCAGTATGTTAACAAATGAACATAACTCAAGATAGTTTTCCAAAATAAATTTAAACTTTTATTTTAGAAAACTTTACCTACTCTGGTAATAATTCAGTAAACCCATTTATAATACTAGACTTTTTTTTCTTTTTTTTTTTTAAATTTTGTTCAAAAGCATATAATAACATCTAAAAGATCTAAATGCTCACAAAATTAATATTAAATTTAGCGTTGCCTAGTCAAGCCTATTTTTAAATTATCTCCAGAGTGCAAAACAAGAATGTTTACTATCCAGATAATATACTGAATATAATACTTGTTCATCTATTCCAGTTTTACTGAAAGTTATTTTGATATTCATTATGTATTATCTGTTATCCATAAAACTAGATATAAAATAATCAATAAAAATAATCAAACATTTTGGAGAAGTGCTGAAAATATAGGGTGGCATTATTAAATAAATTATCTGAATTGCTATAAGTAACTTAATGAATATTACAACTTTTTTATTGTGTAAAATTAAGTCAAATATAAATTTAAAAATATAAAAAATATATTCACATATTAAACTAACAATATGGTTATAACAATTAATGGAATATGAAATTACAATTGTAAACAAATAATTGGCACACTAAAAATATAACACTTGACATTTACAATTAACAAAAATATCGCATCACTAAGCAAAAATTAATACAGGTAATTACCAAGATGAAACTGGAGTGCTCTCTTTCTTGGGTGAAGCTGTAGCAGATGAACTGGAAGACTTTGTATTTCCTTCATTAACATGTATAGAACCTAGGATTGGAGAAATTGTGCCCTGCACCATTTCTCTCAAGGATGGAACAATAGGTTCTGAATCTCTTTCATCAAGAAATGATTCATCCTCTTCATCATTGACAGATGCATTAGAGGGCTGAAGCTGATCAGACACTAAACTTTCCTCAAATATTTCATCTGTACTAGTTTCTATGTTAGCCATTTGATCATCAAATTTTTCGCCAGAAGGAAGAAGAATCTGAAAAACACATACAATAACTTCTTATAAAGTATCCAAATTAAAAAATATAACTTAATGGAATAAAAACATTTTCAAATATAAAATGCAGAAATTTTAAAAATCGAAATTGCTAAATAATAACAACAATCTTTATAAGCACTTCACAATGAGTAAAGAAATTCTGCAATATAGGCAAAATAAATGATAACTTTTTAAAAGAAATTAATTTTAAATGTATATTATTGCTGGATGAAGAACCTGTTTCCAGGGAAAAAAAATACCATGCAACCTTTTCCTGAACTGACAAATTCAGTCACATTGTGAATAAAGCCCCCAAAAAAATTCCTCTCATCATTGTCACAATTTGAATCCAGGCCTTTTCCATCCGGTGTGGGAAGGATAGCAATTGTATCTGTATCCACTACGCTACTTGCAAGAACACTCTCAAGGTGGGCAGAGAATGAAAGAGACGTATGCTGGGTAGCAGTACAGTCCAACACGAAGTTCGAGAATATAAATATAGAGAATTCTGCTAGCAGGGACAAGGAGGTGATTGTCCTGTTGGTCGAGCAATGGTCAAGCCACATCTGAGTACTGCATACAGATCTGGAAACCTCATTTTAAGAAGGATCCAATCAATCAGAATGCTTTTTATATAGCAACAGGGGCCTTCCAAACCACCCCAAACAACACCAACCTCTCTCCAAACAAGAGCAATGGCAGAGCATCCCTATCTTCAAGATGGAAAAACTACAACAATCAAACAGTGGTAATCCAAATTCAAGACCTCCTAATGAAACAATGTCAACTTGAATAAAGCTGCAAATTTACCAATAAAATATCTTCCCACCACGGGATAACATAATTCCATACTGTACCAAGTATTTTCAATAACAGTCAGAAAAGATGCTTTCAAAAACTGCATGCCACTCACTAAGAACAGTTTCATATCATCTCTCAATATAAACATATGAATTAAAAATAGAAACAAGTTTTTTCCATGGTATACTAAACTGTTTGCAATAAGCAACTCTTAATCTCTATACTTATGATTAAAAAAAAAGAAGCATAATGTACACAGGTTCATTGAGAAGCATGGAAGTCTTGAAAAATCCCACAGCATTTAAGCACCCAGCATTACAAATTAGGCAATCCTTCAGCTCCTTGTATGAAAGACAAATAAGATATCAAATTTTGTTGGACACCCAGCAATGTGAGTATTAAAAAAATAAAAACACTGGCAGATCAAGCAGCAAAAAGAGCAGCAACACCTCCAAAACATCCTTTCAACATTTCACACACAGATTACCACAAAATATATCATATGTGGTGCCAAAAGAAACAGATGGTAACAATCCTGGTACGAATAAGCAGATTATACAAACTCAAAACCTAAAATTGGTTGTTCAACCACAAGCATACAATGATCTTAGGCTGTCCGAGATCATTGAGCTGTCCAAGTTCACTATCTATCTTGCTTGGATAAGAGAGAAAAAGGGAGAGATAGCACCAATTCTGGTATGAACAAAGAAATTACATCAGGTCAAATCTAAACTGGAGTGCTGAACCACATGCATACAATGAACTTGGACAGGCACATGCATATGTGCTCTCACCTCTCCTGAAGAGGTGAGTATCCATCATGATGAGAAACCTGTGATACAACCCTAATGGTTCAACACATACTTATGGAGCATATGGTATATAACACAGAATGCCAAACAAGCCTTTATGGCTGTATATGAACTATAACAAAATCCCACCCATAGAGACCTCTTAAGCAAAACACATAATATGGCACACGTCTTTCTTTTCTTAAAAGAAAAATTCTGAACATATAAAAAATAATAATTATTATAAATTATTATTATTATTAGCCATATGGTGCAAGGAAGCCTGAAGCTTATGCTGCATCAGCTGAAAAAAAAAAAAAATTGAGCTACCCTGAGTGAGTGTGTGGTAACACCAGTACATGTTATTAGGTTTTGAATACCATATATCAGTACATTCTCTGATTTAAATACACACAGTTTAGTCAATTTTAATTTACTATAAAAGCAATAATTTTGTTTAATAATTCCAAAAATATATATACAATAGACTTTTGAAATAAAAGCACCCCAAATAACAGAGCATTCGAGCTAATGGTACATTGAGATCGGATGTTTACACACAGCGCAGATGTCTTGCAGTGACAAAAAAGA
Organism: Mastigoproctus giganteus; assembly: GCF_048544385.1. Classification (NCBI taxonomy): domain Eukaryota; kingdom Metazoa; phylum Arthropoda; class Arachnida; order Uropygi; family Thelyphonidae; genus Mastigoproctus; species Mastigoproctus giganteus. Next base: position 69,078,250 of record NC_143588.1, on the reverse strand, counting down.
AAACAAGTCACGTGATTACTGTATTTGTTTATGTTCGCCATTTTGAAAGTGAATTCTGTGCTGATATCACGGATTATACCGCTGTTTTACATTATTTTAAATTAAAAATCCTCACTATGGCTCCTAAAGTTAATAAACTTCATACAGAGAAGCAAAAAGGAACAACAGTAAAGCTTAGTGACAAACTTGATATAATCCAAACTATTAACATTAGGGACATCCGGAAAGTTAATTCATATACCCATGTATATTGTGTCTCTAAATAGAGTTCTCTAGTCGATTTGCCTGTTTTGCTAGACCAAAAACCAGTTTCTAGGAAAAAACCTTGCTATCTATGCCTGAGACTGGCTAACTCAGCCACGGTGTAAAAAAAAGCCCATAAAAGTTTCTTGCATCATCGATGGAATTCAAACCAGGAACTTTTCCACCCAGTGTAGGGAGGTTGGTGATGATACCACTGTGCTACTGCACAGACTAAACTTGATATAATAAAGAAAACAGAATGGGGTGTAAGCAGGAGTCTATTAATGGTAGAATATAACATTGGGTTGTCAATATGTTTGTTTGTTTTTTATGTGCAGTTAATAAAATTGCATTCTGAATCTCTCTATTTCTTATTTAGCCTCATTATTTCTGCATTAAATAAATTAAAAATAAAACTTTCTAGATAACGGAAAAATTGAAATAATGGCATCATGAATCCCCAAAGGTGCCGTTATTCTGAAAGTCTACTGTAGTGTATTTGTTATATTTAAATTTATATTTATTGCTTTTATTAAAGAGCAGTGAAGTACGAGGACTGGTATGAAAGTAATGGCTCCTAATGTCACACTGTAGATCATTTCGCATATCACTGAGTGGTCACTACAGGCCTCCAGTTTCACCATACTGAGTAGAACTGCGATCAGTCTCGTGAGTGCCGCACACTGATAGTTCAAAATGGTGGATGTTACAGATATACATATCAAGCAAAGAGTGGTGATTGAATTTCTTACCAAGGAAGAAGTGACACCTATTGAAATCTATACATGTCTCAAAAATGTTTATTGTGACAATACTGTAGATGTGAGTACAATTAGACGTTGGGTAAGACACTTTAAGAGTGGGGAAAGTGACACTGTTGACAAGCCCCCAAAGTGGCCGGCCAGTGACAACAGAAAACAAGAGCCAGATCGAGGAGCTGAACAAAAAGGACAGCTGTATCAACAACACACAAATTTTGCGATACAGTATGTATTGGGAAACCTGCTGTGATAACCATTATAAAGGAACTGGGCTACAACAAGGTTTGCACCTGGTAGGTCCCGAAAATGCTGACACATGAGCTCAAAGAAGGCTGGAAAGTCATCTGTATGGAACTTCTCCAGCACTATGAGAGTGAACGAGAGGTTTTTCTTTCATGCATAGTCACAGGTGACAAAACCTGGGTCCACCATTATGACCCTGAAACGAAGAGACAGTTGGAGTGGTACCATCAAATTCACCGTGGAAGAAGAAGTGAAAAAGACAGCCTTCTGTCAGTAAAATCATGGCAACAGTGTTTTGGGACAAAGATGGGGTCTTGCTTGTGGACTTCTTGGAGCATGGCACAACAATCAACTGAGATCGATATGTGGAAACATTGAAAAAGTTGAGACTGCATCCATATAATTCAACCAAACAAAAACCTCAATGAGGTTCTTCTTCATGACAATGAGTACAGTGGTCTCAGACAGTTTTTAAATTCTGTACAGTGGGATCAATTGACGATGTTACCAACAGTAAATTCTAAGTGGGAAGCATTCAAGCAATTAATCGTGGATGCTACTAAAAGTTTCATACCTATTAAGAAATATTGTTCAAGGTTTAGGCCTAAATGGTTATCTAATGAACTAATGAAACTCGTAACAGAGAAGAAAAATGCATGGGATGCATATAAATTATCAAGCGACTCAGAAGCCTATGGCAGATATAAGCTAGTCTGTAATCAGGTCATAAAGGAGGATAGGCAGGCAAAGGCAGATTACAAGAAATCCTTGGCAAAAGATGCTAAGAAAAACAGCAAGGATTTCTTTACTTATATAAACTCTAAAAGGAAGGGGATGAATCTGATTGGTCCACTTGACATCGATGGTTCAACTGTTGATGATCCTGCTCACATAGCAAACAAACTGAATGAGTATTTTATCTACATTCGCACATGAGGAATTATTAAAGTTTGAAAATGGCAGAAGGTTATCAAATTGCAGCAGGATACTCAATGATTTTGTAATAACTGAGAGCAAAGTGGAGGAGAAATTGTTGAAGTTAAACTTCAGAAAAGCACCTGGGGTGGATGGGATCTATCCAGTTATATAACAAGTCACACAAGACAATAATAAGTCACAGGCAGGCAAAGGCAGATTATGAGAAATCTTTGGCAAAGGATGCTAAGAAAAATAGCAAGGATTTCTTTATTTATATAAACTCTAAAAGGAAGGGGATGAATCTTATTGGTCCACTTGTTATCGATTGTTTGACTGTTGATGATCCTGCTCAGATAGCAAACAAACTGTATGAGTATTTTGCATCTACACTCACACATGAGGAGTTATTAAAGATTGAAAATGCCAGAAGGTTATCAAATTGTAACAGGGTGCTTAATTTAATTCACTGCTCAGTTATTAATGATTTTGTAATAACTGAGAGCAAAGTGGAGGAGAAATTGTTGAAGTTAAACATAAAGGCACTTTTGAGTGGATGGGATCTATCCAGTTATATTAAAGGAGGTGGAAAAGGAAGTGAGCAAACCCTTAGCCATAATTATGAGAGCTTCCTTGGACTCAGGGGAGGTCCCCACGGACTGGAGATGTGCAAATGTATCCCCAATTCACAAAAGGGGATTGAAGGGTGACACGAGTAATTACAGACCAGTTAGTTTAACTTCTGTTCCAGGTAAAATAATGGAGTCACTGGTTAAAGATGCATTGCAGGATCATCTAGACAAGACTGCAGCAATAATTCAGACACAGCATGGATTTGTTAAGGGAAAGTCTTGTCTGACAAATTTGATAGGATATTATGATGTGGTTACAAAGGAACTGGATGCAAAAAATAATTCTGATATCATATATTTGGATTTCAGGAAAGCTTTTGACACTGTTGCGCATGGAAGACTATTGTACAAATTGGAGCAGAATGGTATTAAGGGTAAGTTGGTACAATGGATAAAAGGATGGTTAAGTGGGAGAAGACAGAGGGTGGTAATCAATGGGTGCTGCTCTTCGTGGACTAATGTTATTAGTAGAGTCCCACAGGGTTCGGTGTTGGGTCCACTGCTGTTTTGTATATTTATCAATGATATTGATGAAGGTATATCAGGCTTAGTGTTGAAGTTTGCAGATGATACAAAGGTTAGCAGGGTTGTTAATGACAGTAATGGCAGTGTGCTAATGCAACAGGATCTAGATAATTTGGGCAGACGCCTCCTAATAAGAAGTGGCAGCTGAAGTTTAACCTTGACAAATGCAAAGTACTGCATATGGGTAGAAGTAACCCCAGAGAAACGTACCAACTGTGTGGTACTACACTTAAGATGGTAGAAAATGAAAAAGACCTGGGAGTAATTGTGCAGTCAGATATGAAGTTTTCTGATCAATGCAGACAGGCTGCAAGGGCAGGTCATGGGGTTTTGTCAATGATATATAGGAATGTTACTAGCAGGGAAAAGGAGGTTATTGTCACTCTGTATAAGGCAATGGTTAGGCCATGCCTTGAGTACTGCGTACAGGTCTGGAGGCCTCATTTTAGGAAGGATGTAGATTTACTTGAGTGTGTACAGAGAAGGGCAACAAGATTGGTGATGGGAATGAAGGGATCCTCTTACCAAGAGAGGCTTAAGTTCTGCAAATTGCAGTGGCTGGAGACTAGGCACCTGCACATGATCTGATTGAGATGTATAAGGCCTTGAATGGGTTGAGCACGCTGAATTCTGATGGGATCCTTCCACTTGTTCAGATTACGAACCTAAGGGGTCATAAATTCAAATTAAGAAAAGACAGATGTAGAATAGATGTGCGTTAATTTGCCTTTAGTTAGCGGGTGGTTAATTGTTGGAACAAGCTTCCATCTGTCGTTGTGGAAGTTGATAGGTTGAATAAATTTAAGGAGGAACTGGACAGGCATTTGGAGGGAATGGTGCGATTTTTTTTTTTTTTTTTTGGCTGATGCTGCATAAGCTCATACACTTGCTTTCTTGCATCACATGCCACTACTACTACTACAATGCATGACCCCCCAACACCAGTCCGTGCACAATGGAGGCCATTGCAAAACTGGGGTGCACTGTTCTTCCTCTCATAGCCCAGATCGTGCACCTTCCAACTATCACCTCTTCAGTCCATGGAACCCATTTTGCAGACAACAACCAGCTCAAGCACAGTGTTCATGAAGTCCTCCAGAGCAAGAGTAAGAACTTTTACAGGATTAGAATACAGCATCTGACTCAGAGATGGCAGAAGTGCATAGAAAATGGAGGCATTACTTTCGTACCACTCCTCGTAGATTAATAAAGTTAAGTAAAGTTATTAAACAGTAGAAAAGTAATTTTCAACTGTGAATTAATTCAGTAGTTGCCAGTTTTTGGACTTTTCTGGTTGTTACGCTTGGTGTGGAACTGTTTATAATTTTCACTGCACTTTCAATGAGTTTAGATTATGATTTTAATATATTTATATATTTAAATCTGAAAATATTAAAGAAATTTTATATAATTCTTAAATATATAAAATATGAAAATATTTTATATATTTAAGAAAAATATAAGGAAATGAAACATATCTTTCATTTACACATAGTTATTCAGCAATGCTTAAATTGAGAATATATAATGCCAGAAGTCACTTCAGCAACTTTGTTTTCTGCCATGCATGAAACATCAGTGATCAAGAAAAGCAAACAGACCATGTCAAATAGTGTTTGATGGCTAAAGGGAATATTGCAGATTTAGGAAATATATTTATATAAATGTACATAAAAATTTTTAAAAGTGTAAAACAAGTATTTTCAAAAGGGCAGAGCTTAATCAAATCACTCACTCACTAGTGTTTCACAGGATGCACACCACTTTTTCAATGGCAGTGGGAAATTGGATAGAGCATATTAGGTAAGTGTAGTTAACCAGCTGATTCTTAAGTGTATCACTAATGCTTAATTTAATTTGCCATTCATCAACTACAGATAACAAAATTTATTGAAAAGCTGTAAAAATAATTTGAAAATCAAGCAAACCAGATGTTCAAAACTTTGGGTTTAAAACAACAAAATATTTATAAGAAAATAATTACATCCTCTCTATGCTCATGAAACATGAAAAAGAGATATAGACAGAATTTGTGATATGGGAAGTATTAAGGTAAAAAGTAAAAACAGTTAATCTTAAAATGAGACTTTTTTTCAGTTATAAGTTAATGTTTCTTAAAACTTTGTCATAAGTTGCTTCTCTGCTATGTGCTCACTGTCTTGGAAACCTGTCATTCAGTCACTATCAAGAATGATTTTATTGTGTTGTAAAATTCACTTGTCAATCAATCAAATCGCTATTAGTGAACATGTAAATTACTGAACAACAAACTAAATGTTATCTGCAGATAAAATAATCTGCAATGAAACATACAAATTGTGCATAAAAAATTTCAACAAATGACCTGCAATCCATAATGTGCCATAATGGGCTTTCTTCTTGGGAGTGTCTTTCTTTTATATTAATTTTAATTATGGAGGATCCAATCAGAAATTTTGACCAATTACCTGATATTCCACAATGCCTATTTTTCATGCTGCTGGGCAAGCATAAATGTGCTTACTTTCCATCATCAACAAGTTTTTTACATGCATTTCAGAATGTCAACTAAACATTAGTGCAAAAAACAGTCATCACAGAGAAGACAACATACTATCATAATATATGCATTTTGCATTTTCCAATATGCATTTTCGAAGTAACTTACTGACCATGTTTTCAAAACTCTCTGGTTTAAAATTTAAATTTATGGATCAAAAAATTTTGATCCATAAACATACCCAAGTCTGTTAAGACATGAAATAGTTCACTGAAATCATTCTAAAAAGAAAATATGACCTGAATGAATAGACATTTTAACTTCTTGAATATTAATCCAGCTAACAAATACCAATGCTAACTTTTAGTCTGTTTGCTTTGTATATGACTGATTTATTTTTAACAGTCCACACACTTTTCAGAATTTTTTACATTTGCTGCATAATCTACCAAAAATATTTACTCCATACTAACCCTTAACTGCATGCTTATATATATTTTTGAGTTATGTAAACCACCATGTAAACCAAAAGGTTGCTCCAACTGCATTTCTTCTTCCTTTAACAAACGAGTCAACGGAAGTCGCAAGGTTCCAAGGAGTTTGCTAGTTTTACTACACAGGATCTACAAGGGAAAAATCGTTTATTTTAGGCAAAATAATAACAAAAGGTTATATCTTTTATTATTCTTCTACAGGAGTCCAAAATATAAAAAGTAAAGATTCTCCACTTAAACTGCATATAGTTCCCAAATTAATATAACATACAGAAATGATTTTGGTGTTAAAGAACACAGTGGACTAGAGATATTATCCCTAGCAGTAACTTTCTGACATAACACTGTAGAAGATGGCAAGATGACTGATAGAGAAATAAGTATTCTTATTAAGACAATTTTATTAAAGTGATTCAACTGAAACAAATCTCACATAACATCTATTAGAGAAAAGCTCTAAGATATACAATAAACAAAATTGTTCCACAAGTATGAAAAGACTGGCACCACCGACCTACAATAGGATAGCTATTATTAGTAGAAAGAAGATAACAAAAACAATAGGGTGCTCATGAATCAGCAATGCAATTTCACAAAACCGTCTGATACATGTTACAACAATTTGATTATAAAAAAAAAAAAAAAAAAACAATCAACTTATAGGATTCTTGCACAAAATTAGAAAATATTTCCATGTAAAATTCAAATGCAACAGATATTTCAGAATAGGCATCATGGTAACTGAAGGGCACAAGGCTTGTTTGTTATTTGGTTTTTAGGAGCATTAGCAACTAAGGCCATATTGCTCTGGGATATGCGGTGGTCATTCCCTGACCTTTCTGCATCCTGCGTATTTGGTGATCACAAGCTCGAACCCCGGTCTAATCAAGAAGCATGTGCTACACACTGCAGCTCCTTTTCACCTGGCTATGGAGGCGCCCGGGCACAAGGCATTATATAATTATGTCCATAAAATAAATGTATTTAGTGGTTGGTCTGCCTATTTTGTTGGATGAAAAACCTCAGTTTCCAGAAATAAAAACAGTTCAATGCAGACAATAATAAAGTCCATAAAAATTTCCTCAAGCTTTAAAGAATTCAAACTTTGGCATTCTCCATACGCAGAAGGACAATTCTGATTCCTGTACTAGCCACACATGTAATGAGCTATAGGTCCTTGTGTAACCAAAACAGTTCAGTAGACTAGCTCATTTTTGCTTTTCGGAAGAAAACCTTGCTCTTTTTTCTTTTTTTTAGTGCATTTAGTTTGAACTTTAGGAATTACTGAGACAATTTTACAGTAAATACTATTATCTGAATGTTCTTCAAGAATGGTTCCTCTCATTTCTCCAAGAAGATAATGCCAGTGCCTTTCATTTAAACATTTACAAATCTGCTGTGTTTGAAAATTAAAGCTTAAACAAGCATATAAGCAATTTAAACTGAAGCATATTTTTAGTATACCTGCACATTTTAGTATAATATATACCTTTCATAATACACACACACACACACACACACACACACACACACACACACACTTTTAGTATATCTTTTAGCATAATATACTTTTAATATATACCTGATACAATAATAATTTTCTGAGAAATCTATGGAAATCAAATCTTAGTATTAGTGTCAGTAGCAGCAAATGATGCAAGAAAGCAAGCTTGTAAAAGCTTGTTGGGAGGCTTCATTTTAGGAAGGATGTAGATTTGCTTGAGCGTGTACAGAGAAGGGCAACAAGATTGGTGAGGGGAATGAAGGGATCCTCTTACAAGAGAGGCTTCAGTTCTGCAAATTGCAGTGGCTGGAGACTAGGCACCTGCGCGGTGATCTGATTGAGGTGTATAAGGTCTTGAATGGGTTGAGCACGCTGAATTCTGATGGGATCCTTCCACTTGTTCAGATTACAAACCTAAGGGGGCATAAATTCAAATTAAGAAAAGACTGATGTAGAATAGATGTGCGGAAATTTGCCTTTAGCCAGCGGGTGGTTAATTGCTGAAACAAACTTCCATCTGTCGTGGAAGTTGATAGGTTGAATAAATTTAAGGAGGAACTGGACAGGCATTTGGTGGGAATGGTGTGATTTTTTTTTTTTTTTTTTTTTTTGGCTGATGCTGCATAAGCTCATACACTTGCTTTCTTGCATCACACGCCACTACTACTACATGTCAGGACTAACTGCATTACAATTAAAATTATCTTGCATTTTAAATCAAACATTTAAATAAACTGTAAAATTACTGGTTTATACTTCATCAGCGAAAAACATTCTAAGACTTAAAAATACATCAGATACAAGTAAAAGGAAACATTTTTTTTTTTTTTTTTTTTTTTTTTTTATGAAAACCCCAAACACGAAAGGTATCAAAACCTATAGTACTTAGTACCGTGCATGGGTTGAAGGAGAAGTATGGGGGGAGGGGGATGCCGGAAACTTTGCTCTAGAGACTAAACATGGGTTTCACCACTTCAAGCCTCCAATAACCAAAGTGGTGGTATTTCACCGGTTGATGAAAGTCATCTACCACCTATAATTTAAAATTGTTTCTGATGTGATCTTTTGATACAATAACACTGCAGGTTAAAAACAACAAAAAAAAAAGTGAATTCTTTTTTTTTTTTTTTTTTTTTTTTTTTGATTTGGTAGTTGTTGGCGCATCGGCTTCTATGGCCATATTGCACCTCCCAAGGTTTTTTTGCAGTACTTTGATCCAAGCCCGAGGCGGGAATCGAACCCGCGACCTTGGGTTGCCGGGCAGGTACTTTACCCACTCGGCTAGCCCGGTCGGCAAAAAGTGAATTCTACAGTACTGCAGTATACTTACAGATAACAATTTTAAATGTGATTTCAAACATTGATAATAATGTGGCATGCTGTTCACAAAAATTTATAATAAATCACAAATACAGTAGCTGGTTCTCCTCTCAGAGCTAAATGTTTATTTTTGCAAGCGTCCAAGTGCAATTAACATTTCATTGGTTTATTGCATCTCTGAGGCTTAACAGTGGAGCAACTAAAAATCTAGCTCAGTGGGCTACATTTTGGAAACTATTGCAGTAGCTGTTTCACCTCTGTGAGGTATAGAGTTTGCTAGTATTTATAATGAAATTCATGTTTTACCATACATTGTATTTTTTTTTTTTATGTCCCTCTTGATGAACATGATCACTCATGTTATATCTAAAACAGGTTGAATGAATATTAAACTGTAAATAAACTTACAATATATAAGGTTGCACTGTATTAAACTATAAATTGTAAATAAATTTTCCTATGGTAGCAAACTTTTCTAATACAGTGAATTGACACCACTAGCTGGAACTTAAAAGAAATACCATATTTTCTTGAATATATACCATATATTCAAGAAAGAAATACCATATTTTTCTGACAAAAATGGAATCAAAAATTTGTGCATGGCTTATTTGTGAATTAATCCAAAGATTGAGACTTCTCCTAAGACTACAAAAACAAACAGTGAAATAAAAAAAAAGCAGTTTTTATTAACTTTAGCAATTTTACTAGCAATTTTTATTTGCCCATCTGGCTATAGCCTAAAAGGGATGTTTTAATTATTACTGATATTTACTGAAATGCAACTTGGAAGGAATGTGGTTTTGCATAAAAAGTTAGATTCTCTCTTTTTGAAATAAGAATTTTGTTTGCTAGCAACATATGCAATTCATTCAAACACCAGGTGTGAATTTTGACAAAACCAAATCAGAAAGATAATGCCAATATTGTTCACTGTTCAATGGCAACAAAAGGCAATGGGGCATGTCATTTTGTCACTTTCCCTTACCAATGACAGAAATTGCTTGGCCCACTTCACGCAGCTTGCATTTTTTTAGTATGCACGGCTTATTTGCTCTTTACAAGTGAATGTAACTGTAAGATACTATACAAGGTTGGGCAATTAAATTTTGAGACCAATTTTGTATTTCATCCCCAATGATATTGCAACATTACAATCTGCACCATTTGATGGTAACAAAACCAAACTTTCTAAGCAAGTTTCAATTTGCCACATTTATTACTTGCTGAACAGCTCTTGGAGTGTTACGTACATTGCTTTTCAATTTAAAATGCAGTATATGATTAAACAAGTGAATGTGAAATTTTGCATGAAACTAGGTAAAACCCTGAGTGAAATTTTAAGTTTGGTTTATGGTGATGGTGATGCTACCATCGTAAAAGCAAATTTTTTTAATGCCAAAAAAGAAAGATTTTCATGATAACAAAAAATAAAGGTGCAGATAATAACGTGACAAAAATCATGGAAATGGCACATTCTGATCACAGATTAACCTGTCCAATGATAGCCCAGGAGCTTGAGATTAACAAAGAAACACTTCAAAAAATAATTTTGGCAGAAGATTTGGCATGAAAAAGGTAGCAGCTAAACTGGTACAGTGGCTTTCTAAGCATCATTCTCATCACGACAATGCATCTGTTCATGCTTCAATTCATGTAACAACATTTTTAGTAGAGAAACAAATCAGCACAATGGACCACCTGTCCTAATCTAGCATGCTGACTTGTGGATGTTCCCTAAATTTAAAATTTTTCTCAAAGAAAGGCATTTTATAGATGTTGAGGACATTAAAATTAATGTGAAAAAAATATTAAAAACATCTAAGTTGAAGATTTCCAGAGCTGTTAAAGGGCAGTGGCAGAGGCACCAGACCAAATGTATACATATTGTATACATAGAGGAGAGTACTTTGAAACTTACTAATGCATAAATTTTTTTTAAATTCAAATTGAAATTGCATTTTCTTGAATTGTTGTCTCAAAACCTAATTGCCAAACTTTGTATTTTCTGCTAAACATGAATATTAAAATAATTAGGAAATTTTTCTATCTGAATAACCACTCTCATACCACATGAGTTTTTAAAAGTTAGTTTATTTAGCTATATTGACTAAATGTACTATAAAATTAGGTAACGTTTTGGGAACCTTGATGAAATGACTACATCACCTTCATTCTGAAACAGCTCTGGAACAGGAAATAATGAAGGAGACAGTCATTCAGCAAGACGGAAGGATGTTAACAGTAACAGCCAAGTATAATCTGATGATAAGTTCTGCAAGGTTCCCGAAACATTACCTAACTGTATAATACATTTAGTAAATAAACTAACTTTTAAAAACCAATATGGGAAACACTGGTTATTTAGGGAGAAAATTTTCATGAATACTAAAGACATATTACGATCTTTCACAATTAGTAAAAAAACAATAATTCAAGAGGTTAAAAATAAAAAAAATCTGAAATTGCATGCTGCTGATATAAAATAAATTCACATGAAATGTTTTATGTGAATTTTTTTATAATAGACACCAAGGCCTAGTAATCAACAGAGTTAACGAGATTTTACTATACTTTGAATTCTGAGGTTAATCTGCCACTTCCAGTACCATATATTAAATATACATGTACTATTTTCTAAAGTATTACATACCTCAAAATGTACAGTTTGAACCTCTGGGTTATGTATTAGAAAACGAAACGATTCCTCCCAAACTGGATCATTGGTGCAATATTGAACGCTAGTTTTCTCACGTGTATCACTCGTAAATACATGGACTTGAGGGCATGGTTCCAGTGACTGCCGAGTAACATTCTGAAAGAATATAATAATAAGAAATTAAGACCTATGCACTGCATAGATTAACTAAAAAGTGTACTACGAATAAATTTTCAATGAATAGTCATGCATAATACAGTGAAATCCCATTTTTAACATTTTTCTGGACTGCAGAAAAATGTTGCTTATTAAATACAAACTATCCTCACTATTAGTGTTTTTCACAGAACTCCTCTAGATCAAAGTTTCTCAAATTGTGGTTTACAGATCCTAGAAATCTGGATATACTCCAGGGATAATAACAACAAACAAAATTTCTTATATTTAAAAATCAATATAATTTACAGCACAAATTATTTTTTACTAAGCTTGAGGATCCATTATGTGAAGTCATTGAAGTTTGGAGTCTGAAAAAAAAAAATGTTTACATCACAAAAGCTTCAGGACACCACTGCTCACATCTGAAATAAAAGATGTTATGGATTATGTATGCACAGTCCAGAACAGGAACCTTAATTTCGAAGTTCCTGGATCAAATCTGAGTTAATAGAAATTCAATGCACTTAAGTGAGACAAAAAAATAATAATAATAATAATAATAAAAACTGCGAAAAAACAAATTTCAATAATATAAATGGGGCTACTGACAAACAAATAACATGTTCACTTTTACTGCTCACATTGTTTCATCACACATTGTTGCACTTGTAAGTTTAAGTTCTGTTACAAGTGTGAATAATTTTGGAGCACTTTGAAGGAAGCATCAATGGCTGTATCTCTGAGTGTGTTTTGTAATCTCATTAACATCCAGGCTATGGCACAATCAAGCCATTATCCACACCTAAGGAGAGCCCAACTCATTATTAGATGGATTGTCATTAGAGTTTTTAGGAGCATTAGCAACTAAGGCCATATTGCTCCGTATATACTGTCTGTAAATTGCTTGTCAATTTTCTGTTTTCCAAATGAAAAACCTGAGTTTCCAGGAGGAAAAAACCATGCTACCCTTGCCCGAAATCACTAACTCAGCCATGTTGCAAAAAAGCCCATAAAAATTCCTCATATCATCGATGGGCCTCAAACTTAGATCTTTTCCACCCGGAGGACAGCAATTCTACCAAACTGTGCTACCCATAAGGGCATTTCATGAGTGGCCATATTTCAGTGGCTGCTGAGCATGTCACTGCAAAAACAAAATCTTTACAATTTCAAAATAATGTCAGTTTAAATATTTTTAAATCTCTGATTTCTGAATATATCTGTGATAGCATATAACAAAAATAATGAGATTTATCTTAAACAATTAGACTGTTATCATAAACATGAAAGAAATGTATTACTGCATCATATGGGGAAAAAAAACATTAGCAAAGAAAATGCTCTTACTCAATTAATACTTACTGGTAAATTTTTGGCAGAATCAATAAAAACTAATAACACAGATGAAGAAAGGTTCTTTTGCTTAAATCTTTTTACTGCTAGTAATTGCTGTAATAATAAAAAAAAAAAAAAAAAAGAAAAGAAAAGGTAAGATAAGATTGTAAAAAACTTTTATTATTAAATAGATATACATAATACAACTAGAATGTTTTCAGTTTCTTTAAGTCTAGGAATGAGCCTTTTCAAAATCAACTCTTTACTGTGTAATAATTATCATAAGCCATCCTAAACTTAAATTGTTACAAGCCATCCTGAACTTATATCAGTTTGATTTAGATTGAATCATTATGATTTAAAGTAATCTAACTTACAGCATACTGCTGATACAACCTTGCTTTTAGTTCTGCACAAACAAATGTCACCCAGTTATCAAGGTAGTGTTAGGTGGGTCAAAAAAACTGCTAGCCTGGGAGAATACACAGATTAATAGATTAAGAGTAGGTAGTGATTCAAAGGTAGAGGTGAAAGTGATTCTTGCACTGCTTCTATTGAAAGATATAGCAGTCTGGAAAGCAATACATTAGAGATTACTAAGAACTGCTGGAGGGTCCCTTGTGGAACAAGCCAATACATGTGCTGTGTTACAGTTATTAAGAGTAAAAACAGTTGCATATATACTTGAATGTACACAAATGCTAGGAGCATAGTAAATAAATTTGATGAATTTGAAGTACAATTCAAATCATCAAATGCAGACAGTGGGGGTATCAGAAACATGGCCACTTAAATATAAGGGATTCAGAATTTGAACATGGGGAGTACAATGTGGACAGAAAGGGGAAGGGGTTATGCTCTTAGTTAAGCACATAAAATCTAAGGCAGTGCATCCAGTAGACATGGGTGGCCAGTGCATTGAGTCAGTTTGGTGTGACATAAGCAGTGAAAAAACAAATATGATGGTTGGAGCCTAATGACTGTGAGGAGTGTAGCAAACTGTTATGATGTGACATAAGCACTAGGAAAACAAATATGATGGTAAACAAATATGAGCATGTTATAAGCCTAATGACCATGATGAGTATAACAAAAAACTGTACAGACATACAGAGTGGATCAGTAAATCAGAATGTCTTATAATGGGGGATTTTAACTGTGCCACCCTTCCATCCACAAATAATTTTGCAATTTATAAATTATCATTATTCAAGTCCAACATTAATATACACCAATATTTTATGCTAATTACTAATTTCCATTTACATAAAAGAATATGTAAATGGAATATGCTAATGCTCGTGATAATATTAATGTCACAAAATAGGAAACATGATACCTGAATATCATTATTTCTCCAATCACTGCTTATGAAACATCGAAGAATAAAAAGAATAACCTTGCCAAGCTAATTTAAATAAAGTTATATAATAACAATATAACTCTGTTATTAGTAATCATTATGTTAAAGTATTGCTGTAATCTTCTCACATTCTGACAGTTATCTTGAGTTATGAGTATTTATACAGAGTAATATTGTTATTAAGATTTACTTAAATTAAATACTAATACTTATGTGATGCTATACAAACTTTAAATCTGATACAGAACAGCCAATAAGCACCTACCTGCATTAAATCGCTAGGCTTATAACTTAATGTTAGCCAAGTTGTTTGTACATTTATACATCCAGATTTAACACCTTCAAGCTGAAGCCACTGAAAATTGAAATAGACAAAATAAAAAAGTAAGTTTATTTCATATGCTTATACCCTGTTCATTAACAATTTCTTAATAACACTTAACAATTAGTTTAGAACACTAACAAGGATAAAAACTTACCTCTATAGGTTATAAGAGAAATGAAACTTTTATTTCATTCTAATCGATCACACAATTAATAATTTTATTATTTTTAAATAGTCAACTATAAATCAAACAAGTTTTAAGCTAGTAAACTCTGTAGAAAAACTAAAATAAGACACTGATAAACAGTTCAGTTTTCCCCTTTATATTCCATAAATATTTCTTCTCTGGTAAATCAAAATAAAATGCAAAGTTTAACTACAGTAGAACTTCCATACACATTTTATATCCATAGAAGAATAAGAGAAATTTACCTCAATATGCTACAAAGAACACTTCCATATGACTCTCCAGAAATTAAAACAAATATAAGATTGACGCAAAATGATTAAAGTAAAAAATCAATTGAAAACAATTAAAAGCTTGAATCTTAAATAGAGAGATTATCTGGTCTTTGTGCATGCAAGTAAAAGACCAAGAATTGGAGATTAGATATGGACGGTGAACGTTAATAGAAATCTCATGTAATTTAATTTCGATGGTTTCTGAAATTAATAGTCTTGTATAATTACATTGGACATTAAGTATTTTGGCCTCGTTAAATAAAAATATATGGTTTTCGTTAATGGCATGAAAAGCTAATTCTGACGCTGCTAAACGAGAAGCACGAACTGCAAATGCATACTGTTTTACTCAAACATTCAGTGGAAATTGCGTCAAGGTCCTTGGTAAGATGAATCGCAATCACTGCAAGAAATTTTGTATACCAGGTCATTTATTTGTGTTGCGAAAGAGGAAAGGACAGTGATTGTTCAGTATAGCATGTAATTTCTGTATTGGCCACAATTTTAAATTCAGCATCTTTAAAGAATCTGAAACCTGTTTGTGGCACTGTTCAACTTATGGGACAGAAATAAAGTATTTTTTATACTATTATTGTTGGTTGGTTGTAGATTTTTTTGTATCCTATCTTTATCTTTTACCCTAATTTGGTTTATTGTATCAAGGGGTTAATCCCTGTTTACAAATCTGCTGGTTAATATCTGTATTTCTGAGTGTAAAGCAAATTCCATTTGAATATTTATAGGCATTAAGAAATTGATTAAAGATAATAGACCGTTTGTACATGAACAGGTGATAACTACTATAATACAGAAGCATTGTCAGGGAAACGGGAACATATTATGCAAAAAGGATTGGTGGAACAGGGTATGTCTGCTAGGGGCAAAGGTTTATGACGTAGAGCAGATATCATCTTTTAAGGCACAAAAGGTGATATTGTTGTACACAATGGCACTAATAATATTAAGAGTAGGAGACCAGCAGAATTACTTAACAAGTACAGGTCACTGTTGAAAAAAAGCCGTGAGTTAAAGTTGAATTTGAAAGTGTCTACAATTCTGCCCAGACACGATAGGAGGGAGTATAAGATGAGATCCTTGTCGATCAATTTGGCCCTGGAGAGATTGTGCAAGGCTTGAGAAATAAAATTTTTCTCTGCCTGGTCTGTGCTTGTTAACAGGAGAGAGACTGCTTCTACAGGGATGGGATACACTTAAATAGAAAGGGTGCAAGAATATTTACTGATGCTATTCAGGCAGTGTTAGGTGAGTCAGAAAACTGCTAGCTTGGGGGATACACGGACTAATAGATTAGTCACTGGCAGAGGTGAAAGTGATTCTTTCACTGCTTCTTTTGGAATGAGCAGCAGCCTGGAAAACAAGATTCAGGGGATTTCAGAGACTGCTGGGAGTCATTGTGGTACAAGTAAACACATGGTCTGTGTTAGGGTAGCTAAGAATAGGAACAGGTGCATGTATACTTGCATGTACACCAATGCTAGGAGTTTGGTAAATAAATTTGATGAATTTGAGGTGTTGGTCAAAACATCAAAGGCAGATATTGTGGGAATATCAGAGACATGGTGTCACACAGATATAAGGAATGCTGAACTGGAATTTGGGGAGTACAATGTGTACAGAAAGGATAGACAGGATAGAAAGAGAGGAGGTGTTATGCTGTTAATTAAGAAAAACATAAAATCAAAAGAAGTGCATCCAGTTTATATAGCTGAACAGTGCACTGTTGAGTCAGTTTGGTGTGACATAAGCACTGCGAAAGCAAAAATAAGAGTAGGAGTGTGTTCTGGGTCTAACGACTCGAATGAGTACAATGAACAATTGTACAGAGAAATAGTGGGCTAGTAAATCAGAATGTCTTATGATGGGGGATTTTAACTTCCCAGATATTGACTGGAATTTGTGGGTTGGACACACATGCATGCACGCACACAAGAAAGCAAGGCTTTTGTGGATTTATTGGATGATTGTTTTCTACTTCAGCATGCTCGGGAGCCAACTAGAGGGAGTAATACTCTTGATCTGATTATCAGTAGTGATTCTTCATGCATTAAGAATCTGCAGATAAAGGAACCACTAGGCGGCAGTGATCACATTGTGCTGAAGCGGGATTTACTCAAAGAGGTAACTACCATCAGGGGTAAAGGGAAGGGTTTTTGCTTTCATAAAGGCAACTACAGAGGTCTGAGACAGTATTTAAATTCTATATGGTGGGACCAACTGATGATGTTACCAACAGCAAATTCAAAATGGGAAGCATTCAAAGAATTAATCTTGGAATGCTATTAGGCTTATCATACCAACTAAAAAATACTGTTCAACGTTTAGGCTTAAATGGGTATCAGATGAACTAATGAGACATGTGGCAGAAAAGAAAAATGCATGGGACACATACAAATTAATGGGTGACACAGAAGCCTATGAAAGATATAAGCTGATCTGTAACCAAGTCACAAAGGTTAGGCAGGCAAAGATAGATTACGAGAAATCTTTGGCAAAGAATTCTTTACTTATGTAAACTCTAGAAGGAAGGGGATGAATCAGATTGGTGCACTGGATATCGATGGTTCAACTGTTGATGATCCTGCTCAGGTAGCTAACAAACTAAATGAGTATTTTGCATCTACATTCACACATGAAGAATTATTCAGGGAGGGGAATACCAGAGGTGAATTAAACTCTGTCAGTGAGCTAGATGATTTTGTAATAACTGAGAGCAAAGTGGAGGAAAAATTGTTGAAGATAAACATAAAAAAGGCACCTTGGGTGGATGGGATCTATCCAGTTATATTAAAGGAGGCAGCAAAGGAAGTAAGCAAACCTTAGCCATAATTATGAGAGCTTCCTTGGACTCAGTGGAGGTACCCATGGACCATTTGTGCGTGAACGGGTGATAACTGTTATAATGCAGAAGCATACCAATATTTGTTGGTGTATGATAGATATTAAATTGGATTTTATTCACATCCTGAGTAAGCATGAAATTTAGAAAATTTAATGACTAAGCATCCATATTTTCCCTTTTCAATGTAAAATTGAGTCTAAGATGAATATTATTAAATGAATGTAAAATGTCTTGAATAGTGCTACTATCAGTAATAAACAGAACATCATCCAAATACTTTCTTCTACAAATATTGATATCAATGCAGATATTGAGCATCGTAGCTCTGTTTTTGACTATCAAATACACATTTTATAGTACAGGCAGAAAAAATATGCTAGGTCTAATGAAAAGTACTGCTCTTTCAAATGGGAAGAATACATACTACTACAAGTTGGCTTGTGTGTTCCCTACTAATAAGTAACAATTCTATAAAAAAAAAAAAAAAAAAAAGTATTATAATGTTACTTATAGTAATATGGCTCCTTCCTTCAAAGTTTCCTTTTAAGGTACCAACCTTTGCAAATAAAAGCAAAGGTAACAACAAAGCATGATAATACACAAAAAACAAAGATTTTATACCAAGTTCTTTAAAATAATAAAATTTTAAAAAATAAAAGCATTAAAATATATAAAACTAAAACAACAGATACAAAATTAACAATGAAAAACTAAGTTGTTCTTTTCATTCTTTAATGTCACACGCATTAGAAAAACCAACACTAAATTCAGCCCATAATAACTGATTTTCAGTTATTATAACTGAAAATCGGATTTTCAACTAATAAACACTGATTTTCAACAACAGTAGATATTTTGGTCCTGTTAGAAGCTTTACTGTGGCTTAATGTACCAGCGTATTTGCCAATGACAAACTCACTCTTATCATGATTGAATAGTTCACTGATAAACTCTTGTAAATAGTTATCTTGTAAACTCTTGTAAATTAATAATATTTAAATTTCTTTACATGAATAACATTTATACACATATGCTAAATTATTAATTTAGCTAAAGTATTCCTTATATTAGTAATTATTACTAGTGTAGCAAAGCAACACAAATTAGTGGGAAAAAAAACACAAGACATACAAATGACTGATTTATGAATATATATGATATAAAAATTAACAATTTTCAATTATGTATTTCATCCCAGTCAAATACAAACTGATGAAAGTGGTTAATTGTTGTTTACAAACAAATAATAAAATTCATTCTATCAGCCTAATGCTCCTTGTAAGGACTGCGGGACTAAGAAATTGTTCAGAGTTCTAACACTAATTATTAATAAGTTACTAATTTTTAACTATATAATTTTATATCTGCATAATCCAAAGTATGCTACAGTGGGTTGAGATCTAGCATGCCAGCTATTAAAGTGGAAAAAAGTAATTCTTTGGGTTTCTGAAACCACTCCTACATAATTATCACTGCCCATTATTCCACTAAAAATAAACATTTGAATTGGCCCAGATTACATAATACTTTATGAACTGGGACAACTGTTGGTTAGTTCATTGTCATAGAAAACCATGTATACCAGCATGTTCTGTATAATCCCAACTTCTAGATCTCTGAGGTGTTCAGCCACTAGTTTTATACATACACACTTTACAAGTACTGCTTGCTTTCTCAGCTATGAATCATTCCTGGTACACCCTTGGTATTATGCACAAAGACACAATTATGACCACTGTTGTGGTGATGGCTGCATCCTCTGCTATCATTCAACATTTAAATCACTTAGATTGTCTTAACGTCATAATTTTTGATTACATCTTAACACTGCAAATATCTCAAACACTGATCATTTAGCAAGACAATATGTCAACATTAGTGCAGTTTCACTGGTGATTTTTTACTATATTTTCTTGTTCTATGGATTACAATTTTAATAAATGCAGTTTCTTGTGGATTATATATCGCTTTTCTCAGAACATAAACATTTCAGATGGCTCAGTAGATGTGCACGTCCTTGTGCTGTGGCAGACTCATTGTGTCTCAGACTAAGTAGATCAGATGATTTCAGTAAGATCATGCAGTCTTTGTACAGCGAACAACTCAGATTATGCATTTCTTCTAGGAAGGTTCTTGTGCAGATGGGCTTTGGACCTTGTTGACTACTTTTGTATGGATGTACCCCATTCTGTATACAATACTATGAATTGTATCTGTAATACTGTATGTATGGTACTGTAAATATATGGCAGGGACCACCTGGTACAATAAATAAATAAAACCATTAACCATCCATAGATAACTGTCAGCTTATAACACAGCAGTGCATCATATTAATACACAGCAATTTCAGAGATTTCAGAATGCAAATATATCACTTACAAGATTGGTGTGCTGCTTTTTCATTAATGAAGAAATAGCGATGGAAACCCTATTTAAAAAAGAAAAAAAAATCACTAACAATTATTACTAAAAACATTTTTGTGTTACCATAACAAAAATATTAATAACAGTTTTTTTTATAAGCACCCACATTATAACTTGGCTTGAACCTAATGCATGAAGGACTTGATGCAAAACTAAATTATACATGAGTATTACTACAATTTAGAGACTTTATAATTATTCTAAAAAAAAAAAAAAAAACTGCAGTTTCCCCAAGGTAAAGCAGGTTAGTTTTCAGGGAACTGAATAAGCTTATACAGCATCAGCCAAAAAAAAAAAAAAAAAAATTTTTTTTTTACACAACCATTCCCTCTAAATGTTTGTCCAGCATTTCCTTAAATTTATTTAACCTATCAATTTCCACAACGACAGATGGAAGTTTGTTCCAGCAATTAACTACCTGCTGGCTAAAGGCAAATTTCTGCACATCTATTCTACATCTATCATTCTTCAATTTGAATTTATGCCCCCTTAGGTTCGTAATCTGAACAAGTGGAAGAATCCCATCAGAATTCAGCATGCTCAACCCATTCAAGTCCTTATACAACTCAATCAGATCACCTCGCAGGTGCCTAGTCTCCAGCTGCTGCAATATGCAGAACTTAAGAATCTCTTCATTCCCCTCACCAATCTTGTTGCCCTTCTCTGTATACACTCAAGCAAATCTACATCCTTCCTAAAATGAGGCCTCCAGACCTGTATGCAGTACTCAAGGCATAGCCTGACCATTGCTTTATACAAAGGGATAATCACCTCCTTTTGCCTACTAGCAAAATTCCTGTATATCATTGACAAGACCCCATGACTGCTCTGGTAGCTTGTCTGCATTGCTCAGAAAACTTCATATCTGACTGCACAATTACTCCCAGGTCTTTTTCATTTTCTACCACCCTAAGCATAGTACCACACAGTTGGTATGTTCCTCTGGGGTTACTTCTACCCATATGCAGTGCTTTGCATTTGTCAATGTTAAATTTCAGTTTCCACTTCTCAGCCCATCTTCCCAAATTTTCTAGATCCTGTTGCAGTAGCACACTGCCATTACTGTCATTAACAATCGTGCCAACCTTTGTGTCATCTGAAAACTTTGACACTAAGCCTGATATACCTTCATTAATATTCATTGATAAATATACAAAACAACAGTGGACCCAACACCAAACCCTGTGGGACTCCACTAATAACATTAGTCCACGAAGAGCAGTGCCCATTGATTACCACCCTCTGTCTTCTCCCACTTAACCATCCTTTTATCCATTGTAGCAATTTACCCTTAATACCTTTCTGCTCCAATTTGTACAGTAGTCTTCCATGCATAACAGTGTCAAAAGCTTTCCTGAAATCCAAGTATATGATATCAAAATTATTTTTTGCATCTAGTTCCTTTGTGACCACATCATAATATCCAATCAAATTTGTCAGACAAGACTTAACAAACCCATGCTGTGTCTGAATTATTCTTGCAGTCTTGTCTAGATGATCCTGCAATGCATCTTTAACCAGTGACTCCATTATTTTACCCGGAACAGAAGTTAAACTAACTGGTCTGTAATTACTCGTGTCACCCTTCAATCCCCTTTTGTGAATTGGGGATACATTTGCACATCTCCAGTCCGTGGGGACCTCCCCTGAGTCCAAGGAAGCTCTCATAATTATGGCTAAGGGTTTGCTCACTTCCTTTTCCACCTCCTTTAATATAACTGGATAGATCCCATCCACTCAAAAGTGCCTTTATGTTTAACTTCAACAATTTCTCCTCCACTTTGCTCTCAGTTATTACAAAATCATTAATAACTGAGCAGTGAATTAAATTAAGCACCCTGTTACAATTTGATAACCTTCTGGCATTTTCAATCTTTAATAACTCCTCATGTGTGAGTGTAGATGCAAAATACTCATACAGTTTGTTTGCTATCTGAGCAGGATCATCAACAGTCAAACAATCGATAACAAGTGGACCAATAAGATTCATCCCCTTCCTTTTAGAGTTTATATAAATAAAGAAATCCTTGCTATTTTTCTTAGCATCCTTTGCCAAAGATTTCTCATAATCTGCCTTTGCCTGCCTGTGACTTATTATTGACAAATGCAAAGTATTGCTTATAGGTAGAATTAGCCACAGAGAAACATACCAACTGTGTGGTACTACACTTTGGGTGGTAGAAAATGAACAGGACATGGGAATAATTGTGCAGTCAGATATGAAATTTTCTAAGCAATGCAGACAGGCTGCCAGAGCAGGTCATAGGGTTTTGTCAATGACATACAGAACTTTTGCTAGTAAGGAAAAGGAGGTGATTATCCCTCTGTATAAGGCAATGGTCAGGATGCACCTTGAGTACTGTGTACAGTACTCAAGGTAGCCTTATTTTAGGAAGGATAGAGAGTTGCTTGAGAGAGTACAGAGAAGGGCAACAAGATTGCTGAGGGTAACAAAGGAATGATCTTACCAAGAAAGGTTTACGTTCTACAAATTGCAGCGTCTGGAGACCAGTGAGGTGATCTGATTGAGGTGTATAAGGCCTCGAATGGGTTGAGCAGGCTCAATCTGATGGGATTCTTCCTCTTGCTCAGATTACAAACCTGAGAGAGAACATAAATTCAAATTGTGGAAAGACAGTAATAGAATAGACATTCAAAAATTTGCCTTTAACCAGCGGGTAGTTGATTGCTGAAACAAACTTCCATCTGTTGTTGTGGAAGTTGATAGCTTAAATAAATTAAAGGAGGAACTGCACAAACGTTTAGAGGGAATGACTTTGTGAAATTTTTTTTTTGGCTGATGCTACATAAAGCTTGCTTTCTTGCATCACATGCCTCTACTACTACCACTATTATGCAGGTGATTCAGTATTACAGTCAACTATGAACTCCATATATTCCTTAGCACAGAGGTCAAACTCTGAGTCTGCAATCACTCATTTCACCCTTTGAACCACCTTTATGAATAGGAGAGAAACCTGTAA